>NC_143017.1:60008763-60059002 GCF_055824585.1 Amblyomma mixtum | reverse complement strand
GACACTGTTTGTAACCTCAGTGATAACTTAGAAGGTTACTATCGCTTTAAATTTAGACACTGTTCGATGTGTGGCAGTCTCCTCGATACCCGCGGCTCCACAAACATCCCTTGCTACAAAAAGAAAAAATGGCTTGGGCATGGCTTTGTGGGAATTTCTGCACGTTATTTTCCAGTTAGCGGCATCAACGTATCAAATGTCTATTTTAAAGCGCCCTGACGCCATTTTATATTGGTCTCTGTACATAATATACAACGTCAATTCCCTATAGAAACCATTATAAATTTCTGCAGAAGTTTGCAGAAAAGAGAGACACAACATCAATACGCCCCCTTCTCGTTGTATACAGATCAATTTTAAGTCCTTGAGAGTGACCGCATCCTGTACAACCGCTTAAATGCGACCAATCAGACACTTCGTAATAAAAGCCACGCCAAAGAGAAGCAAAGCGCCATACCTACATTTAATGCGATATATGATTACAATCGCCGTTCACGGGAAAAGCTGGCAACCGTCCATCCGGGTAACCAAAAACCAGGTGGCTCACCTACCTGAAAGAGCCGGAGACAGCATGCCCACCGGTTTCTATAGGCTTCCTGTTAACCACGGCAGGTATGAATGAAAAAGTTTAAAATCAGTTCGATGCAATTGCCACCTTCCCATCATGGCACTGCGCATCGGCTCATTGCTGGAGAGAGAGACATGAGTTTCTGAAGAATGATCTCCGTAAGAATGAGCCTCATGGCAGCTCAGAAAAGCATCCTACGCCCCAAAAGCGGTGGCTGTGTTTGAAACAGCCACCTGCCGTGACGGCAGTGCATTGCTTAGCTGCAGCGCCAATGCTCGGGCAGTGGCACGAGGACTCCATGATATCTATGAATCTATGAAATAGAAGGAGTACTTGCGCGGGTGGCATCTTTAATGTTATTGCATTGCACTCTAAAGGGTAGATTAAGTGCTGTCCAAATGTTTTGTCATCTTTGAGTTTTAGATAAACTATGCACGGTACTGAATGGCTCCGTGATAGAATCTTGATACCGTATTTTTTAGCTATTTGTTTTGATAGAAACGCTAATAAGGGTCTTGTGACTGTTTCTCTTTTCAATTGAGTCTTTATATGTGCTGAGAAATGTGCCAACCGAAAGAAAGGGAGCTTTATTTGCGAGAAATTTGCGAGTTTGATTGAAGAAAGCTCTTTACCACTAGAGATCAAAACTGTCTATTTGTGATGTATTCAATTTCAAAGTTTCGACCCGCGCTGGAGAAGACATAAAAGTTTCTTGAACCCTACTTTTTTTTTTATTTTGGGATCATAGGCAAGCTTTACTAATTCAACCATTGTGAGAAAACATTTTTAAATAAGTATGATATTTCTCTGCATATATCGGTAATCTAGCGCGACCTGTGTCCTCGCTAAGTCGGGCGCTGCTGAAAGATACAATTTTAAGGGAAAAAATTTTCAATGCAATATTGTGCACGAGATAGTAGCCTTAACTGTAGAGCGTAATCATACAGTTAAAAAGACTATAACATTGTCTTTGTCATTAAAATAATTTGAGAGAAAGCCATAATGCTTTCTTTCGTTCTTTCTTTCTTTCTTTCTTTCTTTCTTTCTTTCTTTCTTTCTTTCTTTCTTTCTTTCTTTCTTTCTTTCTTTCCTTCTTTCTTTCTTTCTTTCTTCCTTTCTTTCTTTTCTTCTCTCTTTCTTTCTCTCTTTCTTTCTTTCTTTCTTTCTTTCTTTCTTTCTTTCTTTCTTTCTGTCTTTCTTTCTTTCGTCCTTCCTTCCTTCTTTTCTTCTTTCCTTCCTTTTTTCTTTCTTTTGTTATTTTTCACTCTTTCTTTCCGTCTGTCTCTCTCTCTCTCTCACTCTGTCTATTTCTCTATCTCCAGCTCTCTTCCATTTCTTCCCTTCTTTCTTCCTGTCGTCCTTTCCTCTCTTTCCTTCCTTCCTTCCTTCCTTCCTTCTTTTTCTTTCCTTCTCTCTCTTGCTTTCGTTCTTTCCTTTTTTCCTTCCTTTCCTTCCTTCTTTCCTTCTTTCTTTCTTTCTTTATTTATTTTCGCTTTCTTTCTCTTGATTTCTTTTTCTTTCTTGCTTCCTCTTTTTCTTTCCTTCCTTCTTTCATTCTTGCTTGCTTTCTTTCCTTTCTCTCTGTCTCGATATCTTTGATTCTTTGTTCTTTTCTTTCTTCCTTTCTCCTTTATCTTCTTTTTCTCTTGCTCCATTTTTTTCATTATTTCTTCCTTCATTTGTTCTCTTTTCTTCTTTATTTTCTTTTTCTATCTCGCCTTCCTTTCCACCTCTCTTGACTCACTGCTTTCTTGCTCTTTCCTTCTTTTTCCTTTTTTGCCCTCTGTGACAATGCGCACTTGTTGAGTGCGTTCCCAAACACCCTTAAGGCATGTGGGGAAGTGGTTCCGGTCTCCTAAGAGATGCCCCCGACTCAGTGTGGCAAGGTCAGCCACAAACCAGCCACCAAAGGAAAAAAATGGGGTGGTCGATTGCTAGCCAGATTTATCGAATCGTAGGCTAGAGAATGTGGCGGAGTTGAATGCTCGCAAAAAAAAACAAGGTTTATGTAGAAAAGAGGTGATACCAAGGAATCTTTATCAATAGTAACACTTGCAAGGAGATCTACAAAACAATGCAACACATGCAAAGTATCACTAGATACAGCTTGCTTCCACCCAAATAAATATGGCCGCGGTGGTGGAATTTCGATGGAGGCGAAATTCTAGAGACCCGTGTACTGTGCGATGTCAGTGCACGTTAAAGAACCCCTGGTAGTTGATTCTTCCGGAGTCCTTCACTACGACGTCCCTCATAGTCTGAGTCGCTTTGGGATGTTAAGCCCCATAAACCCAACAAAACCTAAAGAAATATCTAGCAACTATAGTACACTAACACATTAAAGGGGTACTCAAAATAAAACACAATTTGGTCAACGGACACTGCTATGCTAACACATTTGAGGGGCATTAAAAATAAAACACAAATCGCTCGCTGGACACTGCGACAGTCGGGCGACCGAAGGATCACGATGGGGTCATGCCGAAGACTGGCGCGCGCTGACTGCCGCAGTGGCCCAGTTATGAACCTTGCCTTTCCTTTCAATGCTCCCGCTCTTCATCGGTTGCTGCAGACCATTTAGCCCGTTTACGCTTCCTTTCGATTGCTAAATCCCTCGCACTTCTGGCAATCTCCCCCGGGGAGGACAGACTGGGCCCGACGCATGCGGGAACTCACTCTCGAGGACGTGGGGTCGAGCTGACTTGCTGCGTTCATAGCAAGACGCTTTTTTTTAAGTAATAAACACTGGGTAGGCACCGCGCCCCTGTGCGCGCAGGGGCCGCGGCTGCAGCTGCTGCGAGTCACGTGGTACGTCACTTGGTTACTTACGCAACTGTACTCCTCCTGCTCAAGGTCATTTGTGCAGACGAAATCTGCGCTAACCTGCCTATCAAAAGGGACCGCGCACCGCGTTACCACTGTTGGGCAGTTTGTCTGATATCACGCAGTAAACAAAACAGGACTAAGCGGAAAGTATCGGAAAAGAGCGAGTGAGAATTGAACGGCAGCGGAAAGCAAAATAGGAATAAAACGATGTAGACGAACACCTGCACTGATTATGCGCGCAGGACACGAAAGGGCACTATTAATGCAGTTAGTTTGCAGCGCAGTACGTGGCTCTGAAAAAAAAAAAAGAGGCCCGAAGGTTCCGTTAAGGGGCAAGATACCCTTACAAGTTTATGAGCGCCGGATTTTTCCGTCCATGCTTTCTTCCCAATTCCGAGAGGCGTGCCTAGGCCCGGCGAACATACTTTACAGCCGAAAACGCGCAGACCGAGGGAACTTTCTCTGCCGTCTCATACGCATCGGTGCACCGCATACGTAATTTTTCCGCGCTAGAGCTGGTACAAGCATTTGAATATATTAATACGTTTCATTTATTCTGGAAATGCTTCCCAAAGCCGAACAGCCTTACACAAAAGAGCAAAGGACGTCGACTTGCACAAAAGACTCTCGGGCCTTCGAGCACTTCATATTTCATCCGCCTGCTTCGGACCTTCCCTTGTCTTCTCAGGGATTGCGCAACAAATTTTTTCTCGCTCCAGAATCACTCCCTACTTCCAAGTCATATAATTTATTTATTTTCATTCGGGAGCACCACCTCTAATTTGTATTGTTTTCATTTTGTGGTGCTAAACAACTCGGTTTCTTTTTGCAGTGAGTGATAGCTTTCTCACTTCCCTTCGCTGCGCGCACACTTATTTCATGTCAAAAGTTCTTGGCTATTATTTTGCTTCCTTTTCAACCTTCCTTCTTGCGCTCAGTCGGATGCTCTTCTCCCTTAAGAATCCGTCTGCCGAAGACTCTTGCTAAAAGCGTAGCGTGCGAACCTGACGACGCTTTTGTTTCCCAACCGATGTGCCGCTCAATCTAGCGTTTACTATCTGCAGTGCAATTTGCATCCTTTCTTTTAGTTAATATAAAACAAAATACAAACTGAAAAATAAACATAAATATAAATCAATAAATATAAGATATATATTATAATATAAAACATATATATAAAATAGTAAATACTCTCGCCTCAGCGTTGCTTTTTTGTCTTTCAGCATTTTTTGGTCTCTAGTATATCAACCTAGGTAGAGCAGGAACCCTGCATGCCTACTCCGCTACCTTGGGGCAGATAGCTTTGTTTCAGCGTCCTCGGTCTGCTTTTTCTTTAGTTATACAAACATATATGCCCTTATTCTCAAAGTTTTCTTTTGTTTCTCGTTTTCATTCTCCAAGACTGTGCCGTCATAAACTAGATCTAGTGGTCAAGTTGTGTGCGTTCTACCCTCGTACCGTTTCTCTACTTACCTTTGGCTGATACGAGAGAGTTTGGATCGGGCTTAGTGAAAAGGCGGCGTTCGGCAGCGTCTGAGGCGCGCACGATCGGACAACGCAGAGGCCTCGAGAAAAGCAATCTCCGCCTGAAAAATAAATGCGCCCGAGGGACGTGCGACTCTTTCTCTGAACACGCGCATGATTTAGGTCTTGTCCTAGAGGAAAGAAGTAAGGGGAAGAAACCCGGAAAGAGAGCTCCTGGACCTGAGCTGCAAATGGAGAGCGTGCGAGGTTTCGACTCCGGCTGCGCTACACGATGACAGTGCAGATAGGTAATGTGTAGTGGAAATGGTAGATGCGCAGTGAGACCCGAATTAGAAAAACATGGAGAAAGTTGTGAAGCAAACTGGCGAGTGATGGCACTAATGTCGGGTGGATACTTTGCTTTGCTTTATGCGTTATAGGGGTTTAACGCCCCAAAGTGACTCAGGCTAGGAGGGACACCGTAGCGAAGGACTCCGGAAATTTCGACCACCTGGGGTTTTTTAACGTGCACTGACATCGCACAGTACATGGGCCTCTAGAATTTTGCCTCCATCGAAATTCAGCCGCCGCGGCCGGGATTGAACTCGAATGGGTTGTATAGAATGTTAAATTGATTGCGTGCGTGGTGTACCACTGAGAGCTTGCAAAGGCTATTTGCATCGCATTTTTCAGTTATACATTATAAGACTAGAAGAGGTACTAAGCCTTAATGACATGGAATAAAAACTCTGGAGGTGCTTCTGTATCCTCTGTCCTAATGCTCTAACCACCACCTTCCTTTGTTGGCGTCTGCCCTCAGTGACCAACGCCCACCATTCGGCTGGTGTCCATTGTGGGGATTGTCGACGTAACGTCGGCGCGACACAGTAATTATTTCTGTATAATCGCAGGCATACTTCTCTTCAATGCGTTGTTGCTTTTTGGTTTGGTTTTTGGGCAGGGCATAATGTTCAGAATGTATGCAAAGCCAGGGAACGAGAAATTATCCTGCCACATAAAACCACACTGTAAGTGCTAATCAACGGCACTTCCGAAGGCAGCTGTGCCTCGTACACTGCCGGCAAATACGCAATGAACACGTCATACAGCGATAGCTATTACCCTTGCCCTCCTCACCTTGCCTTGGTACGGCGGCTCCTTGATGACAGCGTCACAGCTGGAGCGGCATTTTGCTTTTAGCTATCGTGAGGTGCCGTTAACAGCTTCACTCAACTTGTAGCACGCGTTCACTAGTGTGGCGACATTCGAAGGAGCAGAAACGCTTAGTTTCCTATGGTTGCATCATGTGCGCTCCTGTCGTTGAACCGCGCTGAGAAATTGCGGGAACGGCAACAACGAGACGTTGCTGTCGTCAATTTTCGCGATTTAGGAAACACGCACAAACGTCGTCAGTTTTTTTTTTCTGGCTTGTATTGGCCAGTGCATATGATGGCGTCACTTCTTGTGTTCGCTAGTAATAGCGAACTGCCTATTGCATGACTGGGCAGCAAGGCCGTAACAGGTATTTGTACTGGATGCATTAGTTCGAAGAAAAATATGCTGCAGAGGGACGGTACATCGAAAAGTTAACAGTAGATTTTTGCGGTTGATTGTGCATGTTTGCCTGAAGCATCCTTCAATAGGCACCTGAAATATTATATCCAAGCTAAACAATGATACTGTAATAGCCGGACGAATATGGGGTAGTCAGGCGGAATTGATCTCTGCTGAAATGCAAACAATGGGACGGAACTGAGTAGAACGCTTTTGTTGAGTCGTCTCTCCTCTAGTGTTGTTTCGCTCAGATTGAAAGACGTAATATTATGGGTGGTGAATAAATGAAACCAGTTAGCTTCGCAAAATTCTCTCGCAAGCTTCAACGCAACACTAGTTTACGCACAGACGTACATATATGCACCGTTAAGGGCCTAAATATTAGATGTTGAAGATGGGAGGCATTTGGGATGGGGAAGCATTTCGCAGCTGGCACATTCAGTGCAAGCGCATTAAGCATAAACTTTCTTCTTGCCATTCTACAACATCATGGTCCTGTTCAAATTAAGGCTTTTCGAGAGTATGTTTGAAGAAAAAATAGGAGTGACTAGGAGAGGCGTACCGGCCTTCCGTGTCAGCGTGCTCCCTGGTTCCCATTTCCTCGTGCTCCGCTTATAGACTCGCGTTGCTTTTAGTTTTTTTCTGCGGTGACTTGTGTTGCACAAGCGTTAGTACAATCATGTGTTACTAGGACAACAAATAAATTCGTAATGGGGGGGGGGGGGGGGGGGCGAGTTTACGCTTGGCGTGCGCCAGAAAAATTTTATCGCTCAAAGCGCTAGTGTTTAAGTAGTACGATGCTTTTGTATAAGACACACCAGCCCATAGCCACGAAGACAGAAGTTCAAGGCAGGCGCCCAGTGCCTCCTCGTATAAGATAAGCGAAGCTGTTGCAGGCATTGTGAAGATTTCAAACCACTTCAATGTTATGCTTTGGCTCTTTTGGTTCTTTCTGTCACTGAAAGTGGGAAACCAAAAAGTGAAAGTGTGGGCATACTGACTCCAGAAGTTGTTGCAATGCAGTGAAACCTGCATCACATTTCAAGCCTCATACGTTAAGTACTCTTTGTTTCTTGCTTCGTGCCCTCCCAAATTACCGCTAGCTCTGCAACCTGCCTTTGTTAAGTCATTATCCACTGCCCGCCTCTAGGCATGGCACTAGGCGTGAAGTTTTTATTTTCTTCAAGGTAATTGTTATTTCAACTTGTACGAGAGTGCGGCAAGAAGGTGCAGCAAATCTCCCTCGCCTTTAGAACAAAAAGGATAAAGTGAAGCCGCGGAGCTACACAGTGTGTGAGAGAGTTTAAACAACAGCGAAGCAAGAACGCTTATCACATTGATGAAAAATGAAGGACACTTCCGCGAGGCTTTTCTCGATGTTGAAGCAAACGAAGGCACAAGTGTAATATTACGCTGACTTCCCAGATATCAGAGCAAGTCAGCTTTCCCGTCTGAGTAACCAACAACGCTCGCCGAATTGTGAAGGAGCCTTTTTGCTTTCAAAAGGTTTTCCTTCCAAGTTTATTGTCAGAACTTCCACGCCTAGATGAAATTCAGTGACGCTAACTTTTCGTTGTAGCGAATACACCAGCTTACAAATGAAAAACGGACAAAGAAGGCGAATATCCTGGTCATCTCTTCAGCTTCCATAGTATATAAAAAAATACAAGAACCTCAGGAAAACTCGTTGGGCTTAAGCAGTGCACTCAGTGCAGCGCGAAGGAGAGAAAAAGCCCTAATCATATTTGCACGCCTTTAAAGCCTTATTTCGCGAATGTCCCGTTCGACTGATCTTTAGAAAAAGGAGGCACTTTGTCGAACAACAACAAAAGAAAACACAAAAGAAAATACAAACGAAGGTGAAAAGTGTGACGTGCAGAGGACCAGAAGAACTTCCCCGACGGAAACAAGGTGAAGCACTCCCCCTGTGCTTCGCTGCCCGAAAAGCATGTGTTCCTCCTTTTTCTGTGAAACCCTCACCCTCTGCGACATTCCTTTTCATGCGCGTAACTTGATTCCGCCTTTCAATTCAATTCAATTTGTCGTCTCATCCAGTAGCGTGTATTTTAGTTCCCCGCCTCTGGACAAGTTTGGGTGTGGCGGACATCTTTTAGCGGCCTCTGAGCACCATTAGGAAATACGTCCTTTTTTCAGCGTCGAGTAATTTTATCGGATGGTGAATTTAATTTCTCGTCGATGAATTTATTCATAGGTCCTCTTTAGTCGCAGATTAGATTTCAAGAGAAGAACGCTGCTGAACGGAAGGCAGAGAACCAAGTCAAAGAGTGATATAAAGATGCGATAAGAGGCGGACAACTCCTTCGTTGCCTGCCCCTCTTCGCCTTGTTTGCTTCTGTTGATTATTTACGTAATAAATCAACCAAATGAGCTTCCGTATTTGCTTAGATTAGCATTTTTACTGATATATGGTGGCATAGCTGGTGAAAGAAAGGGGCATTTAGAGATGAGCTTGAAAGCTTTCTTTCCCGCAATGAATGTAAACCATGATGATGATGATTCTGACGAACATTAAAATTAGGTTGATGATGAAGAAATGAACTCATGCTAAGAAGTTGCTAATACATCTAGAGTTGTACTGTTCTCACTTGAGACTCGGCCTGGTTAATGAGTGAGTACATGATCACCACGAAAAAACGATAAACTTGGGCCTATAATTGCACATAAACTCCATTTCGTCGTCCTCAGCGGTTCCCAAACTCGGACTAAAAGCGGCATCCTCGTGCTGTGCGGCACAATGTGTTGTGAGGCAGTTTGAAAATTACCCCATGTTGCAGCATCTGCCAAAAGGCGACTCCACCCCCGCCTTTCTGAGTGTCGCGGGCATATAAACGGAGATCAGTATGGCGGCTGGCAGCGGGAGGTAACTGGCACGGCGACCAGTGTTTGTCACGTACAGTGTTCCCAGATCCTGCTGTTTGTTTCCGCTGGGGGAGTAAGTGCGTAAATAACGGTGAGATCCGGCCGGCCAAGTGAGTCATCACACCCGGGCCGGTCGCACGCTTGGATCTATTGTTCTATATCATGCGAGTGGTTCGGCGCATCCACACTGTTTTGCTTCCATGCATTTTCTATGGCCATTCGCCTTCGTGGAGTACTCTAAAAGGCAAATTTGCATTTTGCCCAGTCCTCACCCTTTCTTTGTTTTTTGCTTCATTCTTTGGAACTTTCAGCTCCCCCGCCGTTTCCTCACCGCTCAGAAAGCAGCATTTACATGTTAAGACAAATATTGAGGCGGCTGCTTTTCTGTCATTCATGCCGCCAGTTGGTCATGACTGGAGTCGAGGAAATTAGGTGTAGTGATCCAGCCAAGGTTCAGCGGAAAACTGTTGCGCAATGTGTGTTTTCGGAAAGAAAAAAAAAGAAATAGTGGGCGAGCACCTGTGCGTTACAGGCATCGCCGTATTGGGAAAAGCGAACGTGGTGAGGGAGACTAAGTGATGTTTTCCCTGGACGAAACATTCCGAGCCCCGCATTGAAGGATTTCTACTCGAACCGTCTAAATTAAAGAGATGCCAAATTGATTGACTTTGCTAGCTGAACTACAGGCGCAGTGAATTACGCAATTGCAATCAACGCTGCGAAATGTACTCCTGGTAAGTGAGGTTGAAGATTCTTAATTTATCATTTTCTACGGCTACACAGACCACTTCGGGTGCTTGAACAAGGCCAGCAAAGTTGCAGGAGTTTTCTTGTGTCTGGGTTCTTGTTAACGACATAGCGCATTTAAACATCATATCTATGAATAATACTTTCGAAATTCAAGTGATTGTCGAAACGAATTTCAGAATTTGATTTGCATCCTTTAGAGTTCGTTGGCTAAACATTATTTTAGGAGAAATTACACTACGTGGAATGAATGGGAAATTCGAATTAGTTGTTGACTTTGCACCAGAAAAAGAGAATTCTCGAGGTGTATGTAGTTTCCTTCCTTTTCCTCAGGTGTTCCCCTACTCATTCCATTGATGGAAGAAAATCTGTGCACAAACTACTACGACCAATTAGGGAATTAATAACGCAGCGTGAATTTTAGCGGAGACTGTCGTAACGGTGTTGTGTTAGCGGCAATGGTGTTAGCGGCAAAGAATCTATTTCGTTAGGCTACATGTTCACATCTTGCGTATAGCCCGCTACTGAAGAACACAAATAACAAACGAAGAAACGCACGCACCATACGAAGCGCGAAACCACAACTATTAATTAATCATGAAACACTTGTCCTCTTTACAATCTAAGCGCCCGCTATGTCCAGGTTTTATCACGGTGAAGCACGCGTCATGGCACAGTTTAGTTCGCGGTTCGCTTGGTTCGTGTGTTTTTTCGTCTGTGATTTGTGTTGTGGAGTTGCGCGCTATGACCAAAATGCGAAACCAACTATCCCCTGTTCTAGTACTGCTTCAGGACAGCGGGTAACCAAGTAATCCTCTGGCTGCGATGCTTCTTTTCATCGTCACCATCATCATCCTGTCTACGCACACCGCAAAACAAAGGCCTCTCCCATGTCTCGCCAATTAACCCCGTCTTTTGCAAGTTGCGGCCACCATCATCATCACCAGCATCATAACCCTGACTACGCCCACTGCAGAGCAAGGGCCTCCCTCCATGTCTCTCCAGTTAACCCTGCCCTTTGTCAGCGTATCCCCGCAAAATTTTTAATCTCACTGGGCCTTCCAACTTTCTCCCGGCCCCTGCTACGCTGGCCTTATCTTGGCATGTGAACCACATTAAATGTGCACCGCTCAAAAACTTCACAACAGAGCTCTGGCAGGAATAGCGTGCTTGTATTTATTCGCTTCTGCCCAAGGAGAGCCGCGCAATCACTGTGGCTTTAAGGGCTGGCTGCTACTACATTATTTTCCTTCTGTCCTCTGCATTTCTCGGTTGTTCCAAAGGGGTTTCCACTATTGGAAACCGAAAGGGTGAAACGGCATGCTTGCTGCGCGCTTCTTTCATATCCCCCAACCCCCTCCCAGAGATGAAATAAGCGCTACGAGAGGAGGTACTTCGCCGTGGATTAATATCGTTTCCCAATCACCGAAGCAGACGCCACCTCTCGATGCATGGAATGTGCGACAGAGTAGCTGGCAGTGCAGCGAGCCGGAAAGTCCGGAGAGTTACTTAACTCTGACCCAGACTTTGCTCTTTTATGCGCTTGCTGCGGCGAGAAGCCACAGAGCGAACGAACCGTTGAGGCAGAAGCCGATGTGCTCCTATCCGCTCTGCCTCCCTTTGGCGGGCGGCTGCTGCTGCTGCTGCTGCTGCACATCCACTTAGATAAGATTCGGGGCCCATCGAGCGCGCGCGCTCACTGGTTAGACGCGGAAGGTGCCTCGTAAGCAACGCGAAGAAAATGCTCGATGAAGCGGTAAAAAAGGCATTCTTTACCGGCGTAATTATTATGCCCAGCACACGCACAAAGAGAAAGCAATAATGGATTCGTGCCGCATTTGTGTAGATGGGTGTTGCGGGGGCGACAAATTGTTTACCTTCATGCCACTTTAATTCCAAGTATTCTTCTTCAAGCAATTTTATACTGTGAGTGTGTACGTCTCGCATTGCACACAATTTTATTTGCCGAGTCTCTGGATGGCAATATTTATGGCAGAAATAAGTTTATTTGATGAATTTGCTGTAAAAAAATAGGATAAATTATATTTTGATAAATTAGTGGCTCCGACGATCATTTCGAAATGCCCTTTTGCCTTCACGTAATTTGCTCGTTTTTAATGTTTTCGGAACGTTATACTGAAATTTCTTTTTGCGCAGGCTACTTTCGGCAAGTATTTATGTCCGGTATCACGCTAATGCTGTACTAAAACTCTCTAATCTATCCTCACATCGTTGTCTACTACTATGGAGGGTGAGCACTGCGTTTTGTTTTAGTAGTAATAGCTGCAGCCTTAAGCTTATAGCAACTTAGCTTAGCATCGGCTATAGCACTTCACTGTATTCAGTTTTCGTAAGCGTACTTTATTCTTGTAAATTCGTTTTATTCAGAACCTTGATTGAATTTTTTCAGTTACTAGCTGCACAATTCGTTTTCCATTCTGTTTCGAAAATGATTTTTTCTCGCTCTGTTAACAATTCGCCGACTACACAGAATACAGGAAAGAACGTGCCTTGTTTTTGTTTTCTGTGCGTTTTTATTATTGCATTCTTTAATAAAACTACTAAATACTGGTGGCTAAGTGGTTACGGCGCTCGGCTGCTGACCCGTAAAACGCGTGTTTGATCCCGACCGCAGCGACTGAATTTCGATAGAGGCGAAATCCTAGAGGCCCGTGTGCTGTGCGATGTCAGTGCACGTTAAGGAACCCCAGGTGGTCGAAATTTTCCGAGCCCTTCACTACGGCGTCCCTCATAGCCTCAGTTGCTTTGGGACGTTAAACCCCAATAAACCAATAAACCAACCTACCAAATACAGAATATTACCTTGCTCTCTGTCCCTGTTTGCGGGGTATTGTCACTCAAGCCTTTTCCTGGCATTGACTGCTTTATAATGTACTTTTTGTAGTTTCTCAAAAATAAAAACCAAACGACATCACAGCGCATATGGAGAAGTTAAAGCTTCGGCTAGAGGGGAAGAGTACGCCATTTAGAAAGATGCTTGCCTAAGCTTCTGATCTGAACTACCGCAGCAATGGCCTAGTCGTCTGAGCATCCGCCTCACATGCGGGAGGTGAGGGTTTCGATCTCCAGTGCCGCCGGGCCACCACCGGTGATGCAATGAGTACACGCTTGCCTGGCCTGGTGCTCGGCTTATTCAAGGTGAAATGCCAGGGAATTTGGTGTCTGTCCCCACCTTTTGAAAAGGAAAATACCTTGGGCCTTGGCGCTCTATGACCGCAGATGCCCTTGCACCACAAAAATCATCATCATCTTATCTGATCTGATATAAAACAATACCGGGAGGCTAACTTCTCAATGCCATAGCTGCTTTTCAAAACCTAGATCTGCAAAACAGTTTGATTAAACAGAGGGTATAGAAAAGTTAACGCTGATTATAGCTACGCTAATGCGGTTTGTCGGTGCCAGATTCCCACACCTCGGGGCTTCACTTCATATAATTTTTCTTACTTCATAATTAAATTATTTTCCAGTGCAAAGAATTGCTTTTCTTCAACAGCGTTCTCAGTTTAATGACGTTGCTTGCACTGTCTCCGAAGTGGCAAAACTAGTTCACTGTTCAGTTTTCTATTCGGTGTTTTGATTCTCCCCTGAGTGTATTATGTGCCACGCGGGAGCGGCCTCCTGTCAATATCATTCATACAAACAAAAGTGTTGGAGGAGCAGGAGAAAGTTGTGCTCTGTGTAATAATAGAGAGTGCGCTGCAGTGAACTCCGCTGCCATTTCAGCCGACGGCACGCGTGTTGGGAGAACTCCTATATAGGATGGAGACATTGATTTACACCTGGACATCAGTTTTCCTCCCTTGACTATGTCGGACATGTCGTTAATTCTGTCACTAGCTCCATACATGTCACTTGCACAATATTGCATTTAATGGTACTGCAACGGAAGCTCTTCGCTTCTCTCTTAACGACTACAATTGCACTTAACTGTCACGTGCATCGATCTCGCATGCTGGTTTGTTTTCTGTACTCCTCGCCTAAGCATTTAGGCTATGCAACGTCTCCTGTGGAAGTCGTGCGTGGGAAAATAAAAGTTTAAAACAAAATTCTGCTTGTCTTCTTTCCTTTCACGACTGCTTTTATACTTATCAACTATATCTGCCAGGCCGGTATCACTCACACATCGCTCTCTACTGTTTTGAAGTTGTTTTAAAATAATCTTCCCTTACTTCTTCTCTTCCCTCTGAGACTGTGACAGCATTTATGGCTTTTCCTCTTGCTGGAGACCAAAGTTCTCTTAAACGCTGTTAATCATATCGCTAAATTAGCTTCCCCGTAGTTTTTTATTCTGTTTTTCATCACTACGTTTTCCTTCACGTCACTGCGAACGAATTATTTCCCAATACTATGCACCAATCGGAATTTGCACGTAAACTTGAAAAAATCAAAGCGGCACTGGCCTGCCAGTTCTGGCTGCTGTGCACAAAAAAATCATGTTCAGTTTCACGTTCGCAATGATTTTAGAGTTTCCGGAAACAGATGTCTTTCTTCTAGCAGCAGCAGTGACCAGTATTTGCTAATGGGACGTAGCCCTAAACATTATTTGATCTCTCCAGATACCAAAAATAAAATCCTAAAGAGGTAATATTCAGCCCGCATATGTTGTGCTGCATTCAACTTGTGAAAATACGTTTTCTAAGCGATAACGACAGGAGTTAGTTGCTTGAGGTGAAAAACTGCCCGTAATTTTCTCCCCATCGTCCCCGGCTTCCCTTAGAATATAGCTGCGTTAAAGATGTGATCCATTCCCATAAACCAAAAATATTGACATCGGCCATATCTTGTTGGTGGCCAGTTAAGAGCAGGCAGTGGTTAGCGCCGAATATAACTGAACCATTAAACAAGAAATATTCTCGCTTAGCAGGCAACACAGTGGATGAAAACAGGAAATCACAGGAACGAAACCGAGCAAGGATGTTGAAAATTATTGGAAAATTATGCCTCAAGTACCTTCCTCTGACATCCAAGCGCACGCAATGCTCTTTGTTGACGTGACCAAGAAGCTGGATTTTGCATGATTAGACATAATGTCATTGACACAAATGCTTCATGGACCATTCTCTTACCTTCTTTCGCCGCCGCGGTGGCTCAGCGGTTATGGTGCTCGGCTGCTGACCCAAAAGACGCGGGTTCCATCCCGGCCGCGGCGGCTGGAATTTCTTTGAAGGAGAAATTCTAGAGGCCCGTGTACTGTGCGATGTCAGTGCACGTTAAAGAACCCCAGGTGGTCGAAATTTCCGGAGCCCTCCACTACGGCGTCTCTCATAGCCTTAGTCGCTTTGGGACGTTAAACCCCATAAACCAAACCAAAACCTTACCTTCATTCGGCGTCGACACTTCGTGCATTGAAAACTTGTTGAATTTGCATCTTGTGATGGTCTTATAATACGTTATTTTTGCATTGTAAGCATCAGATACTGTACTTTTTCCAAACATTTTAGTAGGTATAATATAGTATTTACCTTTATTAAGTGCCATTAATAAGTACCGTCTGTCATCCTCAGCATACATCTAGTGTTGAACCATTTTCGATGCGAACGGGTTTTGCACCAGCCTAGTGAACTGACTGCGAGTACGGAAACAAATATTGTTACCTCAGTCTTAAATTAATCGCCAATGACCTCTTTCACGATTCAAAAACAGACGCAGAATGCACAGCTTCGCAAAAGAAAAGAGCTACAGGAATAAATTTCTTCTTCCCGCACCCCTGTCATAAGCGCCCGCACTTCCTTTCCCTCCAGATGTTCTTGACCACATGTGCCACATTCTCGTTCACTCTCCGGACCACGTGCAATCCGAGAACAGCTAGTGAAACCCGAACGGAATCACTGACACGTTAAGACAAGAGCAAAAAAAAAATATTAGGGGGTGCAGAACATCTACCATTAATATTTTCACCTAGCTGCCTTGGCACAGAGTAAGAGAAAATCAAATGCCCTATTATTCCGTCTCTCTGAGCAAAACAATTCTCAGTTTTCGCTTCCCTTTTCGCTTGTCTCGCTGGCCTTTCTTCAGACGCTGATGGTAATCTCCTTTATGGCGCTGTCCAACTGGGACAGAATTGTCATTTGCCCCATGTGAACGTGCATGCTTAGGAATTTACCATGTTGCAGGAAGCCCGAACCGTTAAAACTGGGAGAACTCCCACGTTTATCTGTCGCTAAATACTAAAAGTGGCCTGGTTTCTAATTCATTTAAATTTTCTTAATGTTCTAAAAGCCATGCTAAAATTTCTATCAGGACATCAAACAAAGCCTTCCCAAAATTTCTGAGTGGTCACTATTCGCAGCAGGGAAACTCGCTTTTTGGCCAATGCGTTTTCTGTTGGGTGCGGCGTTGATAAGCGCCCTAGAAGCACTCTGTAGATAAATAAACTATAATACTCCAAAAAATACAAAACATTCGCCTCAAAATTCAAGGTAGGAGCACATCCTTTACCTCAAGCACTCTAATTTCATCCTATGTGCCATGCCTTTTAACTTGCGCAAGCCTGCACAGAGTGTACTCAAACCTAATTTCGCCACTCACCGCATACACTTTCCGTGGCTTTCGGCCAGGAGTGACCGTGCGCTGTCCTCGTTCATGTAGCGGTCACATAAAAGGGCAATTTGTTCGACCAGATAGCAGCGCTCGCCAGAGACCGCCCCATTAAATGGAGACGGCCTCTTCGTCCAGCGCAATTTTGTGCCCTAACAAAGGCCTCGACAGAGGCCGCAATGCGAGCTTCAATAGCTTTCCAATTAGTCGCCAATTTTTTGGGTGGCAGGTAGCTACAACAGCGGTCACGGTTTCGAACAGAACCAGTCACTATCCTTTTAGCTCCGTTGGAGCCGAAATACTGGCTCCTCGGCCCACTACTTTGTTAGACGTGGCGGAATGAGTCATTACACAAGCATGCCTTTGGGGCTGAGCTGTACAAGCCAGAGCAAATAG
The DNA here is from genome assembly GCF_055824585.1 of Amblyomma mixtum. NCBI lineage: Eukaryota > Metazoa > Arthropoda > Arachnida > Ixodida > Ixodidae > Amblyomma > Amblyomma mixtum. Next base: position 60,042,006 of record NC_143017.1, on the reverse strand, counting down.
AGGCATCAGTGGGGCTTGGGATTACTTTAGCGCAGGCAGCATGAAAGGCAGGAGAGAAAACAGTTCATAAGTAAGTGTGCCAGATAAAACTCTAAAAAGATCTGAATGGCTGTATGGTAACAAAAAGTCGCTCCAACAAAAATTTCGCACAATTTAGCGCCTGGTACGCCTGTGCAAGACTTTACAAAACTGAAAAAAAAAATTAAGGGGCACATATGGCCAAAACTTTCAGCTTCAAAAAGTATGTCTTAAAAAAATATATTTGTCAACAGCAAAGCAAATAGAATATGGAATATATTTGCTTCCAGCAATATATTCCACATACAGTCCGACAAGGTTTGCAGCTATCGCGATCCTCAGCGGCGGAAGCAACGCAGCTTCAGATCTCTGCAAAAGCTCTAATCTAAGAACCCCACGCAGGTTTGAACGTAAAAATCACGTGGCGGCTTCTCGAACGCCTGCTGGCTTTCATTTAGAAAACTGCTACCCTAAGCGCAAAATGATGAGAACTATACTTATTTGTTTGCCAGCTCTGCCCTTTTCTCACAGGTACGTAGCCATAGCGACGGTAACCACTTGACGCTAAGCAAGTCGGGATCGCCGCCTGCTTACATGTACAGGAGGTGTATCGAACAGGTGACGGTCGTAAATTTTCCTGTTCTGTCGCAGGAACATCAGATTCAATTGTTACAACAAGGCAGCCTCGAAGAGGTTGACTTTTATGGGCAGTTGCTATCAATGCTGCTTGAGTCAATATAATATCGGCAGTATGAAACGTAACAGAAAGGAAAAAGAGTCTCTTTGACATTAAAGCAAACAGTATACTCTCGTGCTTTGGACGAGGAGATTTTGTATTCTTTCTGGCCCTAGAATGACGCACTAAAACCCTCATAAACTTCTAGTAACCTGCGTACCTACAGTTCCCAAACAAGCCTTGCTAAATAAATGTACTCCTGTGCTCCTCGTCGCGAGGAGAGTAGCCCTAATAACGTTTTGAAATACGGCATTCTCGGCGTGTACGTCATTCCGCGCGTGCCCGATATAATGCACCAGGCTCATGAATGAAACCAGTTGGTTCGGCACATGTCTCCACCCTGACGAGAAAGAACGCGGAAGGATGATTCTGCGACCGCGAATAAAAAGAGGTCGTGTCTTCTGCTGCTGCTTGCAGTCCGTGAATACTGCATCGAGTACACGATGTCACACCGGGATTGTGTACATATCTGAGTACAGCCCGCTAATGTTATGCTAACAGAGTACTTCAGCGGAACCGTCTGGGTGTGCAGTCCAGCGTGTGCTCGGTTTACGACTGCCAGCAGTTTCAGCGACCGATATATGGCGCTCCCTAATGCCTTATTGAAGGCCTGTGTTTTTCTACTTCTATCTTTGTTATTTATTCAGGCTTCGTTCATCCACGTGATTCAAGTGAGAGCAATACAAGTACTATTTCATATTAGTGTACTCCCCCGAGGATTACAGGCGTTAGACAAGAAGCTATCCCCACAACCTTGCAGCAATGCTTAGGTGAAAACTAACACTCATGATTAATTCGGACCCAGCGCTGTGGCTTTAGAAAAAAGTGGCCGAGATGCTTTGTAGTTCGTCTGCTGGTCGAAGAAGAGGAGTTTGATCCAGGCCGTATTGGTCGCATTTCGATGGTGTCAAAATACAAACACGCTCATGTGCTGCGCGATGTCAGCTGACGTTGATGAACCCCGGGTGGCATAAACTACTCTGGAGCCCACCAATACGCCAGCACTCACTTGATATGTCGATCTGTACCTTAAACGACTCAATTTAAAGTTTGTAATTCACGGCCCTTCCTTTAAGGAATCCGGAGGCCTTCTTTGGAAATGTATTCAGGCCAGCGCGCGGCCCTTAAAAGTTCTGCTCGCCCTGAAGAAGGGCGAAATTATCCGCTAGTGACGTTCCGTGGCACCTTCTGTGTCAGTGGCAAAGCTTAAGTTGGAGAACATACAAAGCATGAAAAATACAGCTACTAGTCGCCATACCGATGTGTAATTCTTGAGCAAAATTTTCCTATTCAGAAACATGGCTTTCTTGACGCTTAGTGTCCCAGCGGGCTCATATGGGGCCAGAAAGTAACCCAAATTTTCAAATCTTCTATCTGACACGAAGGTCCCAAACTACAATCAAGCATTCGCACCACATGGGCGTCTCAGAAAAACCTTCCTATGAGGGAACAGATTTTATGACAATAGCTGCAGCAGAGCTGAAAATATCGCATTCACCAGACTACGTTGCACGAGGTGAGTGCTTCCCTTTTATCGAATGAGCACGAAATTGGCAAGCAACAAGACTGACGCTCACTCCCTCGCTGGTCCGTGAGCTGGGAATCAGTGGTAATCAATCTCAAGAGCCTTGTGCGCAGCGTTGTTGTAGGTGGGCTCGGTGGCTGTGCCACAACACGGTCTACTCCACCCGTCTTCGCCATGCAGGTTTTCTCGCCGATGATCCTCTGCGTCATGCTCCCTGCAGCCTTTTGCGGTTCCTGGATGACAGCAAACGAAAGTGCACCCATGCGCAGTGCAAATGGTGGGACATTCTGCGCTGCACCTACTGACGCCCCCGCACCTGTGCTACTGACTCAAGCAAACTGGACCCTCGGACTCGACTGGAAAGCCCCATCGTCAGCGACATTCCACGGACAGTCTATAAAAGAGCAACAGCCGACGCCAGCACTCTGTGGGCTCGGTGGCTGTGCCACAACACGGTCTAATCCACCCGTCTTCGCCATGCAGGTTGGTAACCATCTGAGTTTATTTTCAAAGAAAACTAGCAATTACTTTTGGTACAGCTACCGAGCCCCCAGTGTTGCCTTGTTATCAGTGTCGAGTGCTTTAATGTTGTTCGGTCTCTTCTGCTGCTGTGCGGTGACATTGAGAGCAACCCTGGCCCCGATAAGCTCGACACTATCCTTAGCGAACTAAAGAAGGTGTCTTCTAGCCAGGCAGAGTTAGTGAATGAAGTGCAGGGGCTTAAGGGTCAATTGCTCTCAATGGACCAGAAAATGTCTAATTTGACCGTACGCCTCAGTGCTCTAGAAACCCACTGTGAAAATCTACCCACACTCCGTTCAGATCTAGAGGCAATGCAGACCACAGCAACCGAGACTGCTCGCCTAGTTGGTGTACTAGAGGATCGCCTTGACGACGCGGAAGATCGCTCCCGACGCAACAACCTAATTTTCTATGGTTTGCCTGACACTAACCCTTCTGAAACATACTCGCAGTCCGAGGACCTAATAATTCGTCACTGCTCCGAACACCTCGACACCCAGCTAAGTGCAAATGACATAGAACGTGCCCATCGCCTCGGACGCCACTCTGAAGACCGGCAACGCCCGGTCATCGTTAAATTTATATCCTTCAAAACTAAGGAATCAGTTCTTCAAAAGGCCCGAAATTCAAGGATACCGGTTATAGCGTCGGTGAGGACTTTTCACGTCGTGTCCAAAATTGCCGAAAACACCTTGTGGCTTTTGCCAAGGCAAAGTCTGCGTCTTTTCCCCTGAGGTTCAAAACGATGCATATTGGCCCAAAACGCTATATTTTTGATGAATCATCTCAGTGCGTACAAGAGATATCGTAACAATCAACTAATCCTTCCCGGTCATCGCGATCTTCCCGGCCTACTCCTCGTGCCAACTTTCCATTATCGGTAATCTTTACTAACATTCGCAGCTTCCTGCCGCAACGTGATGTCGTGTCAAATCTTGTAACATCATCAGGCAGCAATCTGCTCGTTCTGACTGAAACATGGTTGAATAACGACATCACAGATTCCGAGATATTGTTCGACCTGCCTCATTTTCGGCTTTTTCGCGCTGATCGCAAAGATGCTCGGGGGGGAGGAGTTGTGATTGCAGTCCATGAGCAGTTATCTTATTCTAGTATTGAAGTCACTTCAGACTTAGAAATTCTATGGATCATGTGCTGGGCATCCCCATTGACAATATTAATTGGTGTGTGTTATAGACCACCTCTCAGCAGTCCTGACTTTCCTCGCAAACCTCACAATATTTTAAATAACATGGTTTCCAAGCACCCTAAAGCACACATCCTCCTGTTTGGGGATTTCAACTACAACAATATCGAATGGCATAACCAGTCTCAGCCTATAGCCAGTCAAGAAGAGTCAAAAGAATTTATAGACGTTTGCCTTAATTTTAATTTAACCCAACTAATCTCCGAACCAACACGTGTCGCAGGGGAAACGGCTAACACACTCGACCTTATACTGACCACCTAGAATTCATTACGTATCTCAGGGAGATCAGTGATCATAAAGTAATCCATGCCAGTTTTAACTTCTCACCTGTAATAAGACAAACTGCTCAGAAAACTATTTGCCTCTACAATAAGGGAAACTATGACGCAATTAACACCGAACTAACTAACTTTCTATCGACGTTTCAAACGGATCTTCATACTAGAAGTGTAAACGACAACTGGGTGCTATTGAAACATAAGTTTTCTGAATTGATCAATAAATATATTCCGACACGAAGTTTTCGAAAAAATAATCAAAAACCCTGGTTTACAAAAGCTCTTTAAAAGCTTGAAAATAAGAAAAAACGCGCATTTCGTCCAGCTAAGCGTCAAGCAAGCCAGCAGGCTTGGGATAAATACTACGAAACCGAACACACGTACTTGGCGGCGATTAGAAGTGCGAAGCGTTCGTTTTACGAAGTTGATCTGCCAAAAATGATAACCGATAACCCCAAGAAGTTCTGGAAATTGATAAACCCGAAGGAAGCACGTCTTCTAACCCTCACTAACAATTCTGGTGAAAGGATGACTGATATCGAATGTGCAAACGCGTTTAACACTGCGTTTTCTTCCGTTTTTACTAACGAATCCGAAGCACCGTGTTTTAGATTGCCTCTTATAATCACCACAGGCATGGACGCGATAACCTTCAACAGTAATGGAATTTCGTGCATATCGACAAAATTAACAATTCCTCGGCCTCCGGCATAGATGAAATCAATTCAAAGGTCCTGAAAAACACTAAATCAGTCTGTTGCAGCATTTTTTCTTTATTGTTCTCGCAATCACTCTCCGAAGGTACCATTCCAGACGACTGGGAAGTGGGGAAGGTCGTTCCCGTCCACAAATCAGGTAGTACTGATTCACCTCTTAATTATCGCCCCATTTCATTAACAAGTGTACCGTGAAAAATCATGGAACATGTCATTTACTCTCAAATCATGCAATTTTTGGATTCAAATAATTTCTTCCATCCATCACAGCATGGATTTCGCAAGGGGTTCTCCTGCGAAACTCAACAAGCCATTTTTCTACATGATATTCACGCCAACCTTGATACTAACCTACAAACTGACTCCATTTTCCTAGATTTCGCTAAGGCATTCGACAAAGTACCTAATCAACGCTTGCTTCTTAAACTCTCCCAGTTGAACCTACATCCGAACATAATTGCATGGATTAAAGCTTTCCTCACGCATCGCTCTCAGTCCGTCGTCATTAATAACCAACTTTCCAACCCGCTTCCAGTAACCTCTGGCGTCCCACAGGGTTCTGTTCTCGGTCCTTTGTTATTCCTCATATATATTAATGATTTACCCCAGCATGTCTCTTGTCACATCGGGTTGTTCGCCGATGATTGCGTCATTTATCGCTCAGTGACTAACCATTCTGACCAAGAATCCCTTCAGGCAGACCTGCGCCATGTGCAAGACTGGTGCTCCCAGTGGATGACGATGCTCAACTCTAACAAATGCAAGTGCATGTCCTTTCACCGCCGTCGAAATCCTCTTGTTTTCAAATACACAGTCTGCAATTCCCCAGTTGACCTCGTCTAGTCATATAAATACTTAGGAGTCACCATTTCTAATGATTTATCTTGGCGTTTGCACGCGACTAACCTGATATCATCTGCTAATAAAACACTAGGCTTCTTAAAACGTCACCTACGGGAAGCCCCACAACACGTAAGACTACAAGCGTACATCTCATTCGTTAGAACTAAACTTGAATACGCATCACCCATCTGGAGCCCTCATCAAGAATATTTAACACACTCTATCGAAGCTGTTCAAAACAGGGCTATCAGATTCATTCACTCCTCATACTCGTACGACGTGAGCATATCATCCCTCAAATCTCAGTCAGGTTTAGCTAATCTTTCTAGTCGCCGTCGCATAGCCAGTCTTGTCCTGTTTCACAAGTTCTTTTATTCACCACTAAAACAAGAACCATACATTTGCGCACTTCCGCAACGCAGGTCCCATCGCATCGGTCATTCTCTTCAAGTTTTGCGTCCACGTGGCCGTACCACTGTTTTTGCCAACTCATTTTTTTCTCGTGCAGCAGCTGACTGGAACGGCCTTCCCCATAATATTGCTGCCATAACATGTTCATCATCATTTTCAAGCACTGTTGATTCCTGCATTTTGTAAACCCCACCCCTTATGTAACACCCTGGAAAAGGGTCTTTAAGGAAAATAAAGTGAAGTGAAGTGAAGTTTGTCTTCGGGCACCGGAACACTGCACATACTGGCAGCAGGAGCTGAAAGTCTATTTGTGATAGACGGGTCGTTTCTGTAATTACTTCCCTCCAAGCCTGGCGCGCACGCTCCTTCAAAGCGCCTTGTTTTTCAGAGACTATGGTGGCGAGCCGCTGACTTCAAAAATAGGGAATTTGTTCCGCCCATAGCAGTCCTATTTCGATGGAGGCGAGAATTCCGCGTACTGTGCGATCTCCGTGCAAGTTAAAGAAGCCCAGGTGGTCGAAATCTCCCGGAGCCCTGAGCTGTGGCGTCCCTCAAAACATGAGTCACTTTGGGACGTTAAATTCCTATGAAACAATTCAACCAAACAGCCACTTTCACAGTTCTAACGTTTTCTTACTCTCCTGCCGGGGCGTGCTTCCCCAGTTGTTCTTAAAGGAGGAAAGTTTTGGAATGTGCGGGTTTATTTTATGTCGAGGGTCTTTCGTCTGTTCCGAGCGATGGGGAGCCGGCATAACTTTACTTGCACAAAGTTAAGCGCTTTCCGCAGGTAGCTGGAGAATCTTTTTTATTCTTCTCGTAGATTTCGTGGTCAGCGCATCGGTTATTAACGGTGCGGTGAATTTTATAGTTACACATGATGTCCCGGGGCAAAGTGTTTGATGAAGGAAAAGTAATCAATTAAAAAAAGTTTGAGTTGAAACAATTAGGGAATTAATTATAAGCAAAAAAACTGCGGTGGTGATTAATCGGTGTGATTCCTATGACAGCTCATGACGTCACGTCATAAAGACATAGCAAGATGCCTATGTGACGTCACCTGGTGGCAGGCGACGAGTGCCGAGGAGGCGTCAATGCTTTAGCATTACTCCAAGGCAGGTTACCGCAGTGGTCGCTAAAATTTTGATATGCGGCGGCCGTTTTTGAGAGGCGAGGCCGGAGGCAAGTTCGAACAATAACTTTAAGACAACCGAGCAGGCGCGGCTATGGTTCGCCTAAGCCTAGATAGCCGTACATACCGGCTATGTTACAACGGTAGTGTCTCGCTGAACCATGTCTTCTGTTTGATTATAGAGGGCACCTTCAAAGAGAAGAGGAGGCCTTAGCTGAAATTTGTTCGAGTGCTGGCCGTACGGAGGGAGGGGAAAGTAGTGCGAGAAGCTCTTGTATATCACCAATAAGCGGACCATGGCAATGGATGAGAGAGATAAAGAGGAGAGGAGGGTAGAAAATTGAAGGAGAATTCCTCTCATACAGTGTGCGTTCCGGAAACGCACATTAATTAATCTTGATCTCTGATCCCGAAGGTACTTTTCATTCTGTACTTTAGTGCTTACTTCCAAAAGGCCGCATCAGATGGCGTGTGGCGCCATCTCATGTGTTTCAAGTTGCTTACTTCTTAGAAGGCTCGTTCTTTTTTTATTACTCTGTCGGAAACGAGGGCAGAGTTCCTTGCCTCAGGCCCTTTTCCGGCGTAGACAAATATCTACTGCTACCCGCGGACTTGGAAGGTGCATGCGGGCTGCATATCAGGAAACGGTCTCAGGAATGAGAAAATAATTTAAGGTGAAGGAGTCAAACACTAAAGGGGAAACGTTCTAGGCTCTGCCAGCGGCGAATGGAGAAAAAGAAGAGAAAAAAGGAGGCTTAGCTGGCGTTGCTTGAGCAGAGTAGAACTGGCATTATTCCGACTGTTCAAAGCGATTTGTTATCTTCTAGGGCTGGCTACAATATTTTGACGAAGCGCATTTTATACGCGCATCAGCAAGCTTTGCAGAGCAGTATAGCTGTAATATTCAGAGTGTAAAACAAATCGAACTTCGCCGCCGCGGTGGCTGAGTAGTTGTGGCACTCGGCTGCTGACACAGAAAACGCAGGTTCGATTCCGGCCATGGCGATCGAATTTCAATGGTGGCAAAATTCTAGGGGCCAATTTACTGTGCGATGACAGTGCACGTTAATGAACCCCAGGTGGTCGAAATTTCTGGAGCCCTTCACTACGGCGTCGCTCATAGCCTGAGTGGCTTTGGGGTGTCAAACTTCATAAACCGCCAAACCAACCAACCAAATCGAAATTCACTTCTTTTTTTCTAACGCACTGATGCCCACAACCAGCAAATAGCTTATAGGAAAACCTGATGGTTTTTGAGAGTCTGCTTCAATCGCATAAGCGATAACGTTTCATTGGCAAGAAATGAAACGCGGTTACACTTTATCCATAAACAAAAAATGAGAAGCTCTTTCCCGGGGGTACCTAAAGGTTAATGACAGGTTTCTTCACTTCAAAGGTTTGAAGGTTTTTTTTATTATCAACCTGCCTCACTTGTATTTCTTACCAGGAGCTAATACTCTGCGTCTTTTTGTTTGCACTTCAGTTCTCTTGTTTGCGTTCCATTGGTTGCTGATATTAATGTCGCGAGTAAAATGAGTAGCACTCTGTCGTCACCGAGGCACCGAAAATCGCAACGCGCAGTGTGCGCGGCGCGATTTCGCTTTTGTTATCGGCCAGTTCGTAAACGCAACGCTAAGCTTTGCTGTCTGCAGTCTCGGCGCCAGTCAGCAACGCAAGAGGTTTCAAGAACGCGCAACAGCCGGCAGATATACCGGTTGTCCCAGCTAAATGTAACCAAACTTATAAAAAATGCGAAGTGTCCTAGTCCAGTGAAACCAACTGAAGGTTGTTCATAGTCGCGTGGCCTAGTATTGAGTATATTTTTCGCTCTTCAAAGTTAATTAACTAGTTAAGTTTAATTAGCTAACTTTTTAATTATTGACTTCAGGTAGAAAGTGTCAATGAAAAAGTTTTAGATCGCCTCGAAAAACCGCTAGTAGTGCTGTTTCCGTCAAGTTACGATTTACGTAGCTTCATTTATTGGCCTTAAAAGAAAGTTATCACGTGACCAGCTGCTCGCTCACTTCTCTTCCCCAATGTGCGCCTAAAGTCTCATCGAGGAGACTACTTCAGAAAAATTGGATTTTATTCTTTAAGGCGCGTCTTTTGACGTTGAAGTGGCACAGTTGTCTTGTGGAAGCTTTTTCTTATTGTGCGGGTTATGGTTAAAGCCCGGTAAAAAAAACTACTTTACGTAATTATTACTTTGCTGAAAATGTCTCAATAAGCTGTTTCACAAAGCGATCTACAACTTTTCCATTAACACTTTGTTCGTGAAGACAAGTGGTACACGGCCGCAGTCGTACACAACACAAACACAGTTAACGGGCTCACTTTCAAAGCCTACAGCGCAACACACGCGGAGGAGATTGCCATTGCTCTGGCTCTCACTACTCCCAAGTCAAAACACATCATCACCGACTCGCGAGGGGCCTGTCGGAACTATGAGTTGGGCTGGGCTCCCCCGCTTGCCTGGAGAATATTGGAATATAGCTGCCGATGCGAAGATCCAACTCCACGCAACCTGATTTGGGCCCCCGGTCACCAGGGCCTCCAGGGAAACGAACAGGCCGATCAGGCCGCCCGCGCACTCTCTCCCCGGGCTATCTCCCTGTCCTTGGACGCCTACTCCCAATCAGACAATTTGGCCCTTACATTCAAACACATCACCGATTACTACAAGGAGGAGCACCGGCGCTACCCGGCCCCTTGTAAGGGACTGGATCGCGCTGACGAGCGCCTCCTCATCAAAATTCTTACTAACACTGTACTGTGCCCGGCGGTGCCTTTCAACGCATCCTTTGATGGCACGTGCCAGTTCTGTGGGGAGGTGGCTGGCACCTTCCACATGGTTTGGGCGTGTCAATCAAGCCCATCTATCCCCCCCAACCCCAACCCCACCAGAGAGGACTGGGAGGCGGCCCTGCTCGGCTGTCAGGACCTAAAGACCCAAAAGGCCTTGGTTCACCGGACGCGGGCGGCGTTGCTTGCCAATGGGGCCCCGGAATAGGGGCTCCACCTAGTATTGTTAAGGGAAAGGGCCAATAGGGCCTACCCCAATCACCTCTATGTAAATATTTATTGCACTATAATTGTTTTTCACCACCACCACCACGCGACTCTAAACAACCCTCATTTGGGTTCAGACGGCTAGGGCATTCCGTGTTTTTCAAAAGCTTGGTTACATTTAGCTGGCACACCTGGTATATTCAGCCACCCAAAAACTTTATGCGATTGCTAGGGCGGGTGACTTGGACTGCATTAGTCCAGCGGAGTATTGGCCGCTTGGTTTGAGACAGTACGGCGCATCGCGTTTGAAGAGGCCGATGATAGCGGGTGCCCTACAGCTACTCTAGCACGATCTTGGAACCAGCGGCCAAAGCTCAGCGGCGATGATGTGAATCCAAGCCACCCGCTAGAGCATTCGTGTTACTCTTGTGGGCGGCGGTAAATCAGCTACAAGTTGGAAAAACGGTCACTCCTGTACTGGCCTCAGAAGAAGTTTGGAAGGAACGCGGTTCCTCCACTAATTTCTTTCTGGAGAACGTTTGCGGATTTCAAGAGAAAAGATCCTGATATGATCATCTGAATACAAGAGAGTCACTGCTTCCGCTCTTAGCTCCACGGCACGCTCGGCAAAACTTTCTCGCCTATAGAAGCCCACTGAGCTCTGCATGTATTTAATATGTCTGATTTCTCGTTTTATATGAGCTAAATGTCTCTGGGACGACGCCTTATGCACCGAGGCAACCTGGAGGTTGTACTTGTATGGCACTGCAAACAAGCTAATAGTTCGGCTAAATGCAGTGGGAATGAATATTTTGTTTCGAAGAGAAATAGCTACTCAACTAGGAACGACTTCGACCTATTTTTCGTCAGACATAGCCGTAGCTCGTAAAGTGTGTTTGCTGGGAGCACGACAGAAAAACATTGTATTTCTTACCTTTGCGTTGTTAATGTTTTATGTTTGGTGTTGGTAACCTCATTCGCCGTCTTTGATTGCGTAACCTATAGGAGGCAAAACCCCCCGTATATGTAGTATACGGAAAGGACGACGCTGAAAATGGAAGGAGGAAAAGCGGCAAAAAAAGGACGTGGAATGGGAAGTGTGCTTTTTCTTTCTGCAAGGTTTTCCATGAACGTCGCAGCCTGCATAAATAATCCCGTGCACCTCAATGAATACGGAATGGACAGAGTGGCTTGGCTGCTTTCCGTCACTTCCTCCACTGAAGAGTTTTGGGAAAGAAGAATTGGATAGGGTAGGCGGATAAAAGGAAGAGCGGCAAATATCCAAGGGTATACGCCGGAGGCATGCCAGAAAAAAAGCAACCCGTGGCATAAAACGAGGAAAGTGAAAGGGGGTTCGCGTACTAGTGACCTCAGCTATACAGTTCACCAAACAGCTGAGCGGACGGCAGCAAAATCACAGTCAGTCTGCACAGCCAGAGAGCTGGAGCCGCGCGCGCGTCTTGACTAAAGCAATACATATGTGTAGCTGTCATGGAACGATATATAGGAGTTGTTCACAAATTCATACGGCCTATTTACACGACTTTTTGGATAAGCCTAAAGAGCTTGGCGCGGCACTGTATTTCAAAATCTCACACCCTGCAGCCACTGCCTGGTAGTCTAACAAAAAGGAAGCGGAGGTTACACTTTTTATCTCTTTTTTTATTTTCTTATGTCAGAGACGCAGGAAGGAAGAAAGGCAAGAACCGGGCCAAATTGTGCTGTATGTAGCATGCTGAGAAGCACATGCTCAAAGCGACGCCAGTCTATACGTGCTCTGGAAGGGAACCAGCTAAGCCCAGAGTAGAGCACGTGCCTTATATGCCTTATGCGGTGCTTACGAGGACAGAAGAGCAAAATATTGCTGTTTGCATCGGAATTCATGCAAAGTCGATGAGGACAAAAACACACACGTGCAAAAACAAAGTTGAAGGTAGAGGTCGCACGTGAGCAGAACACCCTCGTAGTGAACATGAAAAAAGATGGTAACTCCTGACACTTTTAATTTTTGCTTCCTTTTGTTTTCACTACTTGCTAGGCCATTCGTTTGCTTCCATTTTTTTATTTTCTTTATTCTTTTCAGCCTCTTTCTTTTGTTCATGGCTTCTTTTGTAATTTCCTCACTCTTCTTAGCTTCTCAGTTCTCCTTACTACATTAGCTTCTCTCTAACAAACTTGTTGTTTATCACGGAAGACTCTTCTATTCTTACTTGCATATGCTAGCTTCTAAAGGCACTGCTTCTCACTGAAAGCGTGCTTTCTGCACGATCCTTTCCTGCAGCCGATTTTATAAACGCCAGCAATGGGAGAGGTTTTGTTAGATTTATGTGAATGCACTTAGGTTTTTGGAGCAGCCTGCCTTCAGTTCAGTTCAGTTTATTTACCTTAACGGCCCCCTTGTATCGGGGGCCAATATAAGGCCAATATAAGCAGCGATCATTAAATAATGCCTCCGGCTCCACCTCTTTGTATTTTCTAAGCCCGTAGAATGCAACTCAAGGGTGCTACACAGGTACAACAAATATGGTAATGTTTACAACAAAGATCAAGGTTTTATGCACTGTGATTTCAGTAGACGGCGTTCCTAAAAAAACCTCACCACTTAGTTTTTCGTAAACCTGGGATAAGAAAGCATATGAAGTGCCTTTTTTCGTGCTTTTCATCGCTGTTGCTTTGCGTCCATTCTTTCGGTTCGTGCATGAATGACTACAGGCTCTATGGTTCAAGATTTCACAGTTGCGTTCACAGCATTGTTTATTGAGAGCTTTAACAAACACAGAACAACCATGTAAATGAAAAAAATATTTTTCCAACAATACATGTACAGGAAACAATGAAGGCTCCGTTCAAGTAAGTACTGACCCGGCCAGTTCTTCAAATTGGCGCGCTAGCTGTAGATGCGCTTCCTGCAGGCTCGACAACAAAGTTCGCCAGATAACCTGAGTGTGTACAATGCTACCTAATAAGCGGAGCTGCGGTAATTTGGCTCCCCAAATTTCTTCCGACATATTCGGCGCTCATAAGCTACCTTAGTGTTCACACACTCTGCTCTGTTGCAGTTGCGATGCGGAATTTACACAGCTTATATGAGGTGAATTGGCTTAAGCGCTGGTAGGAAAATGCGGAAACGTGACGGACATCTTGGCTGTAAACATTTCAAAATTATGCAACTGCCTAAAGCTATTGATCAAACTTGTCCAGCACGTACTAGAACGTTGGTTGCGAAGTTCATATCAGCGCTGATAAAAATAATATGAATTATTCAAAAAACCTCGATATCAACACGGTAACTACCCTATTACAATAATAATGTTGTGTAATGTCCCTGCATAGCAAGTGAGTGCTTTGAAGTGTGAGCAGGGAGCTGAGGCAGCTTCCTTAAAATGTGTCAGTTAAAATTGCGGGATATGGAGCAGGGGGGCCATCGGGCAATGCATATCCAGCAGCCGCAGATTGGCGCTCCTTGGATTTCTTTGTAGCTTATTGTCGGGGCTCCTCGCGCAGATGGCACCCCCGCGCCTTCGAAATGGGTTTGCGTTCAAACAAACGCTGCTTATGGCGGCAACGACGGTTAATTGGCAGCTGAAAGATCCGTCCTTGCAAGGTAACGTTCGGGCCGTAAGTCGGAGCCGACTCATCGAGCCACCGGGGTTTCGAGGGGGGTCGCGTGTAACATTATTATTTTCGACGGCACACCGCATGACGAACCGGATGTCCTAGACACCAGCAGGGAAGGATGGGAGCGCCACTAGTGCTGTGTTCGCGGTTTGGACTGTTCACCTTTCCTGTGTTTTCCCTGTCGTTTTGGTGTATTGACATCTAGTCACCCTCGCTCTCTCGTAAGTGTTCGTCACGCTTGATGAATTTCTGGTGCTGTGTTCGGCTGCTCTCCTGTTCACGGCCGCGAAGAAAAAGTGCGCGCACCGCATTCGTTCTTTGGCAGTGCAGCGGTTTCACTTCGTGCCGCCAACCGCTTGCTCTGCTACTGCTCGACAGTCACATTTGTTCGACTACTGGCGATGCGCGCTCCCCCTCTTCGCGACCGTCAGCAGCAGAGCAGCCGAACACAGCACCAGAAATTCATCAAGCGTGACAAGCACCCGCGCAAGAGCGAAGGCGAAGCTGTCGTCATTCTGGGCTCTCAGGCCGCAAGCATGCAGCTCGAGATAGCAGCGCCGTGATGCGGCCCCGCAGCCACTCCTGCCGCCGGAAGCGTGGTCCATTTAGCTTTTGGGCTGATTACTGGGACGAAATTTTGAGGCAAAGCGCAACTAGGAAGGAAGTGTTGCTATAGTTGTGCCATGTTAGAGGCTCATTCATGCCCGATGTCTCAATTGAATCAGAAGTGCACACTGACCATTAGGCTACCATAAATTTATACAGCAACGCTTGCGTGACCTGTTCACGAAGAGTCGTCGTGTTTCATACGAAAGAGGCCGTAAGATGACAGCAGTGCTTTGACGTTTCCGCCAACTTGCTTCCAGGCAATGGGAATGCTACCAGTGTGTTTCCAATCTGCGTATCAGGAACCTCGTGGCCCCCTGGTACGAGCTGCACAACGGACACCCCCCGCACCCTACCCTGCTCTATGTGTAGTGACGTGCACTGCAAGAACAAAAGAGCAACGAAGCAGGCTTCAGGATTGAATATCCCGCCCTTCACTGCTGCCGCGCGCGTCGGTGGCCGACAGTTTCAACCGAACGGCAGCCGCACGTGAGTGGACGCGCTGGAGCAAGCTATCTATTCTCTACTCTAATCCATGCAGGCGGATTGCGTGCATTAGCCGAAGAGTGGCTCTCGCTGAGTGCTCGCCAAATAGTGCAACGCGTGCCCTCCGCTCGGATGCACTTCGGACGCAGGAACAATGGTTCTTTGTGTGAAACTTTGAGGAAATGTTCAGGCTGCAGTGGTAGAAGGCGTCGGCAAGTGAAAGACCTGAAGATGGGCGGGGGAAAGTGATGCGCCGGAGGCGCCTCTCGTGTAGCGCCATGACAAGCTCCGCTCTCTTCAACCTTCCTCTGGGAAGGCCTTTCGTGTGCAACGGCAGAGGCAACCGCGGCGGCCTCGGCTCATTCCCGAGCCTGCGGCATAGGCCATCGATATATGGGAGCAGGGCACAGCACGGTGGCCGTGTGTGTACCGCCCCTTTCCTTTGGCAATTTTTTGTACGATTCATGCTCCCCGCCTCAGTCCCTGCTCCTCCGTTCTGAAGAAAGTGAAACACTCTTCCCCTGAGCGAGGAAAGTTCGCCGCCGGTGCTCGCGTAAGCAATTTCCTTTTGCACTGGAAAGACGAAGAGCAGAGAGGGAAAGCACGGTCTTCGCCGCGTTTTTGGCGCAGTAGATTATTGCTGTCGCTTGATGGGCGCGTCAGTGGCCAGTCATGCTCAGGCGAGCGTTCATGTGTGCTCGTAGAGGGTTCCAGCCCCCTGGCAAGTGGGAGGTATGGCGTCTGGTTGGCAGACGGAAGAAGTGATTCTAGATAATGTCGCAGTAATTTTCATGTTTTTGCTGCTTGGTACAATACAGACGCTTCTCAGGATGCGATCTGACGTGTACTCTTGCAGGCCAGGCCGACTCATAAAAACGTAACAGAAGACGTGATACGTGGCAGTTCACAGAAATCCTAGCTATATCTCTTAAGCGAGGTAGAGTTTGTAATCTTTTGGCAACCTGAAGAGAGTCCCGACAAAGACTGAGCCTCTTGATTGTTTTCCTTTATTTTGTCAGCAAAAATATGAAAAAGTCTGGCAATACGTACACGCTCTTTAAATGATCTTTGGGCCACGCTAAGGAACGCACAGCCGCGAGAAAGAAATGTGCAGTAAATCTCTGCACGCTTGTTTGCCTGCCTTTCCCGAAATTGTTCTTAAAAGTGTCATTCATTTATCATAAACGGTATTTCGCTACTTTTTTGCAACAAATGACATTGGAAAGGGGTTACTTTTCCCTCACTACAGTTTTAAAAAAAGCCATCATTAAAAGCAAAGGTTCATGAGCAACTACAAATGCCCCGCTTTTGAAGATCTTTTTTACTGATGACCTTTTGTCTGGTTCCCACGCTAGTCGGTGAGGTTAGTTTTGGAGATAAAGTGGGAAATTTAGTAAAACTATAGTTTGGGCGAGTTGGTTTATGTTGAAAGAAAAAACTGGTAGTGGCGCAAGAAACGAGGACACGGAACGCACAGAAAAGACAGGATGGCGTCAGTCTTGTTTTTTTTTTTGTGCCTTCCGTGTCCTCGTTTCTTGCGCCATTACCAATTTTTTTTCTTCAATAAAGGAGGAAATAAGGCCAGAGGAAACTAGTAGTAATTAGGTACAGCAACTTGCAGCATTAGTTGCAGTTCTTCTCGCCGATTACGAGTGGTATTTCACAACTGATGCGTTGGTCAATCTTCCACGTATTTTAAGCATATTTTGTACGATAACTTATGTGTAGAAGCTCTTACTTTTGAAACCTAAATCTTTCTCTTAGTCCAGCAGGAAAGAAGCTGTTTCACTTGTACCTGAAAGAATTTTGGCCGCTCTTGCATTACATAAAGAAAACCTTTGATTATAATTTCGCGTTGCCGAAACAGACTTAAAGAAAGATGCCCTAACCACTACATTTGCTAGCGTTTGTGTTGAACTTTCCCTTTGCTTTCCCCGTGCGCTCCGAACGCTTTAAGCGTGTTTGTAGGGGTCACAGCTCTGAAGTACGCTGGCTACAGCCCCGAGTTCTAGGGGCTAGGTATGGCGGTTTCTGCTTCCAACTCATTATTTCCAGATTGTGGAAATACTGACCCCCAACTGTGAGGAAGCAAAGCGAAGTCGTGAGGATTCCAGTGAAAGCAAGAAATAACAAAGCGAGAGGAAGGAACCGTCCTGAGAAGACGGGAAATTCAAATCAGTGGAATGGCAGGCGTCGACGAATGAGCACAAGGAAGACACACACTGTTATTTAGAGCCCGCGAGTAACACCCAGGAGGTGAATGCGAACCTCGCAGCGGGAGTCCATGCCAGGGCCTATTACTCAATCAGCCTCCGAGTTTTGGTCCTCATCCACACCAAACATCCCGATAGAGAAGCAACAGCTCCACCAGCGTACCTTATACATGCCGAAAGCTATTAGCCATACTCCACTCTCTGTTGGCGAGCTCAGGGACAGCTCTCCGTTTGTGACCTCCGCGAAGCTTCTGTGGTGAAGTCTGTAAAGGGTTTCTGGCGGATGCTGATGTCAGAAGCTGTTCTTTCACTTGAGGTTCAGAATTCTTGTGCCGCCTCTGAAGAAGAGTCAGTCGTTGAGTTGGGTACAAAGCACACTAGGGCGCCAGCTGATATAGCAAGCATGTGGTTAGAAGGAAGAGTAACTGCGGTGACGGGTTTGTCTATCGATAGCGGGTGAGACGGCTGCGGCGGCGACGCCTTTGCTGATTAGCCCTGGGGAGATGTGCTTTTTCATACTGCATCGGACATGTGAGGGTCCTTATGATGAGCGCTCGAGTCAGTCGCAAATTTTGATTGCATTACTGCCGATTATTAAATTCAAGTCGTTTGTATTAAGTCGCCAAAAGTAGGCAAGGAAATATATAAAATTATAGGATACGGAGGTACAGATAGCGACTTCAAGAAGTCGTTATGCACTGCATATGCAAGAAGTACTTAGTTTTATCGAACCGATGGGGAACTCAGAATGAGGCGCTACAAATGCTGCGCTCTTCAAAAGGTGTATAGGGGTGACTGGCGTTGTGCATGTAAGTCGCTTTAGGATGTTAAAAACCACACAGTGAAGCGAAAACAAATTCATAGCGATGGGAGGTGTGATTTTGACAGTGATGTTGAAAAAACCGCGTTTCTGGCAGACACTACCAACTTTCACTCTGAAAACTGATGAACGCATCTACCAGCAAATCCGCAGAATTCTCAGTTGTAGCAGATACGTGCTTTAATGCTTTGTAGCTATTCTTGGCTGATCTTATGCATTTTCACCAACGTATACTGCACCAATATTGAAGGAAGTTTGTTTCTTAAATTGCATCAACCCGAATGAAGTAAGGTGGGGCGAAGCAGCCATATAATTATTGGCGACACATGAGTTCACCATCCTAAAATAGAGCTCATGGCATAGCTCTAATCGCGCAGACAGGCGTCCATCATATAAAAGCTTCCATTGTACTTCAGATGAAAACATACTGAGAGAGTGAAAACACCTTTCCCTTAGAAATTCACGTCGTCAGCTTGCTTACATCAATGTATTTTTTTTTTCGCACTGGCTTTCTACGAGCTCAGAGCTGGATCATAATCGAAAACGTCATAGTCCAGTCATATCTCACGTAGCACTGTCTGGGCAACTCAATCGTAAGCGGAAAACATGACTTCCTAATTTAGGAGACACTCCAAGCCTAACATGCCGAGATTGACCTCGCACAGTGAGGCTTGCACCGAAGTGCTACAGAATAATGGAGTGCTTGAGTAAACTGGGCCAATAGGCAGAAGCACGTTACCCCAGAAAAAAAGAAGTTAAAGCAAGATCAATGACGAAAGTTGGGATTGGAGCGTGGATTCGCACTTACGCGCACCAAAAAGGTCGCTCTGCTCTGCGTTGCTTTTGGGTCTCCTTTCTTCTGGTTCTCAGCGTCACGCCTCTTCTCGTCTGTTTTCATTGCGTTCATGCTTCCTACCGTCTTCCAAACATCTCGGGTACATAACTTACCTCAAATCTGGGTCAAACGTGCTGGTGAAGTCGGTAAAGCACTTTCTTGTTTCATCTGCAACTGTGTGCACTTGCTTAGCTCGACCCAGATGCCCCAAACTTTTGTTTAGCTTTTTTGTCTTGAAGCATCAGAGGATTCTTCGATCTCACATTTTTTTTTACCTGGTTTTGCTTTTTACAAGGGAAGTTGCTGGTGAGAGAGATTGCCAACAATTAATTTTTTCAAGCCTTTTAGACCCTGGCAATAGTCTGATCATGAAACCTTTAAGCAATTTAGCTTAGAGCGCAAAAAATCGTAAGAAATTGGGTGTTACGTGTCTGCCGAATGGACAGCAGCAATAATTTGTTCTTTTCGGTCCAGGAGAACCTGATCTGTACTGAAGGGTAGGCAGACAAAGGGCATGCTAAGTAGAGGATTGATCGAAAGCAGCAGTCATCGAAACTACAGAAAGCATCGGTGAATCTATTTTATTTCTTATGTTAATCGGAGGAAAATTGTAGTGTAATAATTCATTTACATGAAAGCTAATTTAGTGAAAAAGTAGTAAAAATTGCAATCACAAGGCCCCGTTCGGTCCGAATCCACGACCTCAGCACTTTACTTACGGTACTCTAGCGTCTTAGCTTCGACGGCGGCTCTCAAATCTTCTAACTTGGGATGTAGTTGTGTTGCGTGCAGCATAACCTCGAGAGTGTTCACCAGCGCCGTTTCATAAGGCGGACTTGTAGCATTCCCAGCGAAAAAATGGAAAGAAGGAGGTTTTAGCTTCTTTTTATCCGCAGTAAAGAGGAACGTCGTCCTTTTTCTGCAGCTATTTTTTTGTTTTTTTTTTTCTGACAGAACTTCCCAACAAATGTCGCTTGGATAGCAGCACGTACTCGAAAGTTCTTGCCATCGCCTGGAAACGTTAAACCACACCTGAGCTTTCGGTATCTAATGCGAGGTCAATTTACATTGGTCGCAATGGCGCAGCTCTAATTCGGTCTAGAATTTGTGTCATGTGACACAAATAATTTGCAGCAAAATCTGGACCGCACTCAGCGCTGCTGCGAGAAATGGGACATAGCTTTTAATGCTGCAAAATGTTACTATATTTCTTTTACCCGCAGTCGTACTCTTGTTTTGTCTGACTATGTTTTAAACAACCAGCTTTTATCTAAAATAACAGATTTTGAATATCTCGGGGTTTATTTTTCGGCTGACCTGACATGGAGAAAGAAGACTGAATATATATCGGCAAATAATCTGGAATGCTAAATTTTTTAAAAGAAAATTTTTGGGACGCTTCTCAGAAGGTTAAGGAACTTTTATACTTCACTAACATCAGACCAATTATGGAGTACGCCTGCGCAGTCTGGGACCCTAGCGTCGGAACCTATTGCGGTATGCTGGAACGGGTTCAGAATCGCGCGGCGCGGTTTGTTACCAATAAATGTTCTTTTAATTATCGAAGCAACAGTATTAAGCAGGAGCTGAACTTGGACTCTCTGGAGGAGCGCCGTTTACGAATAAAATTGAATTTCTTTACCGCATTTATTTAAAAAAAACTGCTATTAACCCCGAAACTTATCTGCTGTCCCCTCATTTTGTATCCAGAAGGCGCGCCCACGACTGGAAAATACTTGAAATAAAATGCCGTATTAACGTGTTCAAACACTCTTTCTTTCCGCACGCCATCAATGAATGGAATAAGCTGCCTCATAGTATTGTTGAATGCCAGTCCGAAGAAAAGTTCCGAGCACTGTTGTCGGAACTGTGATGTACACACATGTTCACCTGCTGTTTTCCTGCTTTTCCTCTTCTGGTCCTTTCCCGACCAATTAACTGATGTGAATGCTCTGTTTACGCTCTTTCTCATCCACTGCCATCCATTCTTTCCTATTCTGTACAAAAAGTTCACACATGCAGTACGGTTGATTGTTTATGTATGTATTCCCTTAGCGAAAAAGAGGATGTGCTAAAAATGCATTTCAAACGTATTGTATTAATTTCATATTTATTTCGCATTTTTTTGTCCCTATGCTTAAACTGCAATACGAATGCTTTCTAAGTATACTAGGAATAATATTTTAAACGTTCTTAAAAATACGTGAAAAGTACATTTTTGCCCGCTTAGCATATTTATAATGCATTAAAAATGTAATAAAAATATACATTAGAAATATACTAAAAATATACATTTAATACATTAAAAATGTGTTTACTCGGGCTTAAAAAAAGTCTACCTGGCGGCTCCATGGAATGACACGGGTTAATTCTTCAACTGGAGAACAAATCGTACACGGGTATTTATCATTAATCAACAGGAGTCTGATATTATAAGGTCACGTGATTGAATGGGAACGGCAGATACCTACACACAGCATACCAAGACGACAGTGACATAGCAAACAACAAATCCTACGACAAGCTCTACACTTGGCTTGCCGTATATATACCCAGCGAAAGCGACGCACTATTTTGCACGGTGATGCCTTTTTTTGCGCAAATACTGTGGGCTGCCAAATTATCGCAGAAGTACCCTACTGGTCGCGTTCGAATCTAGGATTAATTGAGAACGGAATTGCTAGTTGAAACTTGCGTCAGGCACAGGTCAGGAGTCGAACTGTCAACCAACAGATACATGGACGTGTAAGGGAGCCGGTCTGCCCTGCCACACGGGGTCCTTTCCGTTGGCTTATTCGGACCCAGAAGTACCCAAGGCGCTTTTGCTGGTATAATGCTATCACGTTCTCACATGGATATGTTCAAATGACATTGAGTGGAATGATATTCGAGAATAGGAATGACATTCGGACTCGACGGACTGCCGCGGTGCTGCACGACATTTTCGAAACGCATTCGAAAGCCTCAGCTCGTTTTCAGTGTACAGCGACGACGACGGCGGCGGTCGCACTAGTCCGACAAGGACAGTATATATCACGCTGAACAACAGCATGTAATTATAGTGAAATATCTAGTTTACTATAATATGATTCTAGAGGGACACGTTTTTCAGGCCAACGACACCGACGAATCCGGTCGGCGGACGGTCAGCCTTGTCGGCGGCTGAGCGAGAGCACGGTGATGAGGCGGCGGTGTGTATATGCTCGCGCTTCTAAATGAGCGAAACGAACGGCTATATTTCACGTGTGCATACCTGAACACTTCTGGATAAAGTAGTTTAAAAAAAGTACTGGTCACGTCGGAGAAAGCCGGGACAAGAAGCGAGAAGCGCCAGTCCTGCGCGATACCAACAACCCGGCTTTTTCAGGCGTGCGATCGCATCATCGCTTCCCACACATTGTCGCACTGCGTAAACAATCACGAGTACAACCAGTAAAAAAGAAAACAGATTGTTTAATAGAACCAAAGCGCAGATTGCAGTATGAGTGCAGTCGTCCTCATCGGCGCACTCCCGGGGAAATTTCATGCTGACGCGGTTAATATTCATTGGCGTAATATTATCTTCAAGCACTCCCTTAGACAGAACACGTGTAGCATCGTTAGATGACATTCGGCTGGAAGGCATTCGAAGCGCCCGTGTAGCAGGGGTATAAGTGGTGATCACCTTCCTGCTAGAAGTTACCATAAACGAAAGGATGACAAGAAAGGGAAAGTTTTCACTCTTCGCTGAAACGTCATTTCGAGCCCTAGATTGTTCCACGGTAGCTTGAAGTGTAATGCAAATATGTTTACGCGGACAACCCATTTGTTAGAATTTAAATATACTTCAGACGGATTAATTGCGTATTTACGAAAGTACACTTTAAATAGATGGCCAGCACCAAAATGCGATGTCCCGAAACTCGATTTTGAGCATTAGATTGTTCAACGACAGCTTGTAGTGCGCTGCAAACATGCTAATGCGGACTGCCAATTTGCTAGAATTTCAGTGTTCTTTGGACGAATTAATTGCGTATTTACGGAAGTACACTTCAAATACATTGACGACTCGCAAATGCCATTTCCCGAAACGCGATTTCGAGCACTCGACTGTTCATGGCAGCTAGAAGTGTGCAAAGACGTTTAAAAGGACTGCCCGTTTGTTAGGATTGAAATATATTTCGGATGAATTAATTTCATATTTACGAAAGTTCACTTTTAATACATTGACAAGATGCTAAAACTGCATACATATACGTTTACAAGGGCTGCCCGTTTTCTAGAATTGAAGTATACTTTCGATGAATTAATTTCATATTTCCGAAAATACACTTTTAATACACTGACAAGATGCTAAAACTGCATGCATATTTTTTCATGTATTTGAAAAGTGCTCGAAGTATGCTTTAAGTGAGGTATTTTTGGCACATTTTAACAATATATTTCGAATACCAAGCATGAAATTTCAGAAACATATTTCCTACATATTTTTAGTGCATTCATGAATACAAAATATGTTTAAAATACATTTTAAATAGCCCTCCGTATATTCCAAACGTATTAGTTTTTGCTAAGGGCCCCCCTGCAAATATGCCTTCATGGCGCTGTAGAAATCTAAATAAACAAATAAATAAATACATAAATAAGTAAATAAATAAATAATTAAATCAAGAGCAAACGTCATCAGTAAGGCTGTACAACTGAAGCGGCACAATGAAGTGGGCGGTCAAATACAAATAAGAGAAATAATTTATTACATACTAGTAATTTATTATGATTTAGTATAAAATTCTAATTACTCGTTTTAAAAAATTTTTAATTCTGTTGTTTTGGTTGGATTATAAAATACTATTAGGTTGGCGTTCCCCACAGCAGAGATCAGCGGCTCTTATGCCCTCCACCTTGACAATTCGGCGGCTTGCTTGTCGCTAGCTGCCGGCTACTGCTAGCCATGGACGGCGTATCTCGTCATCTTCCTAATACAGTGCGTATGGCTGATCGTATTTTATGGGAGTTGATTTGAACTGCTTTTTTTTATTTTTGTCGTTGTGCTACGTTTTCTCGTCACCTACGTGTCCGCACTTGTGTTTCTTTTTTTTTTGGTTGGGGGGAGGCATACCAGCCACAGTTCCAGTCGCACGGTTTTGCCGCTGCTGCGTTCACGCGAGGAACTGATGCTCCTTAGTAAAGTGTCAAAGTGAAAACTGATGTGCTGGGATCACAACGGCAGTGGGCTACAGTCGCTTTCGTACTATAGTTTGCCGTTTCCACTGAGTGCCTTAACTGGAAAGTGTGCTCAATTTACAGTACTCAGAAGCCATTCACGCACAGGAGGCAACTAGCTCGTTATCTGCTCGTGCAAACTTTAAAATTGCCTCTTGGATTGGTTCAGCAGCCTCTTATTGTGTCATTATTCTGAGTACTGGGTGTTATGTGTTTCAACTAAGAAACTGACCTTCGTTAAAAAAATCCACGGCTGTCAATTTTTATGGGAACTAAGCTCAATCGGCACAATTCGGTCACAACCCATTGGTCGCGAACTCGGGTACTAAGAACGGCTGTCGAACGAACAGCTAGAACAATACCTCTCGGGCACCTGTACCTCTCGGACACAAAAAAATAGTTGGACCTGTTGGTATCGTCGTTGTCAAAAGTAACGAGACAGGTGTGAACGGTCCGGGAGAGGTGGCATTGCGTTCGCCTCCGCTTGCTGGCGAGTGCTTGCTCCGAGTTTATACCTGACGGCGTTGCTTTGCGCCCTCACGCTCGCTGAGTGGATGCTGCGTGGTGTTTATCACCCCACCAGCAAATGAAGGTAAACGCAGTGCCATCTAACGACCATGGTCTCGCTCCCGGGCCTTTCGCGCCTGCTTGGTTACTTTTTACAAAGACGGTACCCTAACACCCTGAAAATCTGCGCAGGACAAGAGGCAAAGACGAAGAAAGAAGATGCATCGAGCGTGGACTACTAAAATAGCATCGGTAGTTTGTCCTATCGTGTCTTCTTTCTTCGTCTTTGTGATTTTTGTCGAACAGAACCTTGAGACTTCCGAGGATTTATTTCTTCCACCAAAGATCGCCTGGCAATGACGTCTTGCTGCTTTTATTTAAAATGTCATCATTTCATTGTCCGCACAATTCGAAGAGGGTGGAAGCTCCGCTCCCTAAGCCGCCACGTTTTGAACGTATGGCTGCGATACAAGCAGCGCTATCACTCAACATCTACCTCGTCTAATATTGCGTTAATAGAGTAGTATTCACCATCCTGCCTCTTTATTTGATTTTTTTCACTACGTTTACTATTTTACTACGTTTCCGGCGCATGGCCTGAGTTCTCTTTAGCGCAAACATGTTGAAACAGTTGAAAGGGCTACCATAAACGAGACTTAGGAGCCAGCATTGGGTTTGTGATTAGATATGAAGCACATTTTTGTTAGGTTGCCCTTTTCGCGTTGTCTGCCCTACTTCCGCTATCTGAAAAAAAAAAGAATTGAAATTCGAGGTATTCAATAATAAAAATTATTGAAGGCGCATTGTTCTATACAACTCTAGAATCTTTTTCATGATTTAAACTATCCTTTGTTTTTTCTGTCGGTTCCAAAAACTGCAACCGTTCCCTCCACCCTGTCGTTCCGTCTTGATTTTTCCCTTACACCGACAGCTTAGCACTCCTCTCGGTTAATTTCATGTCCTTTGCACGCATCCTGAATGCAATTTTTGTTACATATTCTCACCAATGCGAACATAGACATGGAGAACATTCTTTGAGTTGACTTTCATTCAAAAGAAAAATTGGTTCTGTTCGGTTTCGTTCCCTTCTGCTCGCATTTGGTGGAGAAAGGAGGAAATGTCGTACATATCTTTGCAGACTTCGCGACTTCGAATAGATAGGTGCTGCAATAAAACGATTCGTAAGCGCAATTTACAGATACTGTTGTGAAATGTAAAAGTAGAAATGTAAATGAATATCTGCGAATTTCCAGGGACGGGATTTTTATCAAAGCGTACATTTTAGAGAGCAGCGTTTAAGTACAGAGCCGCTTGAACAAAGAATAAGGAGAGACGAAAAAGAAAACAATCCTCCATCGTAATCAAAAAGCAGCCGCTACAACAAGAGAAAGCAGCCAGTTTTCGTACAAAACATCTAATTAAGAGAAAGCACACAACGAGCTCTGGTGCCTAATGAATTACCACAGCAGCTCTGCTTCACGGCGAAGACCAATGCTCTCTATATTTAGGGGCAAGGACGTTTTTCCGCATTAATTTGCCAGCACTGACAAAGCGGGCGCCCACGCTGAGGGCGCTGATCGCCCCGGTCTTCCGCGAAACGGAAACCGCGAGTTCACTGAAGCCGCAAAAGAAATTCGTTCGTTGTGTCTTCTTAAAAAGCATGGCGCGAACTAATTAGTGCTCCGAGGAAGAAGAGTAGAAGGCAAGGCTGAAAGAAGAAGCAACGGCCTGGGATTTCGATTTCTGAGCTTCATTCATACTAGCGGATTCAGGCGGCACGAGATTCGTGATGTAGGCAAAACAGGTGAGCAGAGTGGGGGCTAGTAAGGAAAGGTGCTGTGCATAGCAGCGGTTTTTAATTTTGTTTTACGCTGAAAGCTGCTGCAGGGTCTCAATGCCTTACGTAGCTCTCGCACGGCGTTCGATAAAATAGCGTCAGCACCCTCAGTGCCCGCATTCTTGGACCGACTTTCAAGGGAAAGGAGCATATTTTGCAGGCTTCCTTTGACTGGGAACACTTATGCTCACTTGACCTCACTCGACGTTCCACTGAGGGGCACATTACAGAAGCAGTATGCTGAAACACGCTGAAATTTACTGGGCCAAACAGAAATATCCATTATCCTCAGTACAATGCACTGCAACAGATGATGCCTGCCTGGGTGAGCATCGCTCCAAGTCGCGCGCAGGAGAATGGGCGCATTGTGGAATGGAATCTTGAGTCACTTGGCGAGAAACGATGGTTAGGTACAGGAGCATTTCTTCCTAAACATGACATTACTAAACCTTTTTGATAATATGTTTTAATATCCTCAGTCAAGCATTGAAACAGTCAGTGTAACTCCTTTTAGCGCAAGACATCTATCTATCTCTTTATTGGAGATAACAAGAAGGAACATTTAGTGTGCACTGACACTGAACAGAGTGCATAAATTATCCGAAAACTCAAGCAATACGGGATGAAAGCGCATTAAAAAACTTGATCAAAGATGACTACCAGCCAGTTCATGTTTTCTGATAGAATTAAAGCCGCTGTGCATGGCTATCTATAGTCGCCAAGGAACCGAAGGTGGGTAAAGCGTGATGACGAAAGGAAATGTCTGTAACGTCGATGTTCCCAATGCCTGAGCAGAGAACGGAAAACACAGCGTTGCTGGCTGGTGGATTTTTTTGGATTGTAAAACGTTTATTGCCAACAGTCTGAAGGGCATATAGGCCCCCCGCCTAAACGACGGCCACAAGGTCTTGGCTCCTGGCGGCGTCTTCGGCCAGTTGGACGACTTTTGTTTGAGTCTCCGGATCGGAGCTGAGTAGGAGAGCCTCCCATTGTTCAAGGTGGAAATTTTCCTCTTCGTACCAAGTGCGGTTGTTCTGAAGCAAGCGCGTATTCAGAAAGCCATAGCCCGACTCTGAAAGCTTCACACCCTAGTCTCCTCCTGGGGGAAGCGGAAGTAAACTCATCTGTCCATTGTGTTGCTGGCTTTTGTTAACTGCAGCTAGTGAAGGAAGGGCGAGGAAAGAAAGCAGAGAACAAGTAAAAACGAAGCACGCAAGTAAATGCACAGTGCAAGGGGCGAAATTGTTTCTCTTCCCTCGCCATTCTAATATTTTTGTCTTCGGGAAAACGGGAAAGCGTACAGCTGCCGCTGATACCGCCGAATCGAAAGAGAGAGCTGCCTTCTCCTGTCTCTCATGATTCCCTCACACGCGCCAGCATAAATTGAGATAACCACGTGCCTGTTTCACCAAGCACGAGGCACGGGGTACTACCTGCTGATGCCGGCAGTTACGGCACAGGAAGTGGAAGAAACGACAAAAGAATTTGATTATGCGGTTTATGTGAAGCGAATGCAGCGGGTGGTTTTAGAAGTGACTATGTGACGCACAAAAGTCAGGAGTTAGTTTAAAAGGACAGTAAAACGAGGGATTTGATTGGAACAGCGGCGATTAGAGCTCATAATAATCGGCCGCTGGCGCTGGTACAAATGGGGTTCGCAGGGATGGGAACAAATTTCTTCCCGGTCACTCAAGCAGCCCTGAGGAGGCGCGACGTGGGTGTTCCTATAGCCGACAAAGACGCAAAGCAGAAAAGATGCTCTGATAGCATCCCGAACAAAGGAAGGGGGGGGGGGGGGGGGGTACAGCGGTAAAGCATATTAAAAAAAAGATGCGCAAAAGGACATTTGACTGTACACAAGAAGGGCGTTCAACGAGCAGCACAAAGTGCGATTATGGACAATTTCAGAGACCTAGTAACCGGTGATAATAATGAGAGAAACCTGGGTCGCAAAATGAAAAAAAAAAGGCTTCCATTTTCTAGCACTTGAAACTTGCTCGACAGCCTCCCAGAAAATTCATTTCGTTTTGATACAAGGCCACTTTTTTGCTGTTGTTTTTGTCAGGCCTCCGTTTCAAGCAATTCTTGGTTTTAATTTGCATCTTTGTTGCATCTCGTTGTTTCACTCACATTTGTTGTAATTCATTGTCATGATCTTGAATTCCATTGCCCCTCACTTTCGCCTCTACTCCAGGTCGTTGTTGATCCCAGTTCCTCCTTTTCCTACACTTTTGTTCACTGTTGTTTTGCAATATGCCTATCTACATTCCCACGCCGGTTTTGCCTAACCATTCGTCTTTTCTTCTGTTTTTTTTTTTGTTACGAGGCATCTTGTCATCTTTACATCTTTTATTCTTTTCCTTTATTTGTTTTTCGCATGTAGCGCATTGTGTTGCGTTATTGATACACAATTTTGATCTGGTTTTTCTTGGTTTTTCCAGCCTTTGTTTATCTTTACCTGAGCGCGTGACAAAGGTCGTCACTTGCCTGGGTATCCGCCATTATGGTCTATGCTTCCGCAACCATGGGGGATGGTACACGGCCGCAGTCGTCCACCAATCCAAAACAGTGAACGGCCTTACTTTCCGAGCCCGTGACATAACACACGCGGAGGAGGTCGCCATTGCGTTGACTGCATCTGATTTTAATTCAAAAACAATTATTTCCGACTCGCGAGGGGCATGTCGGAACGTCGAGCAGGGCTGGGTACCATACCTAGCCTACCGCATTCTCCAAAACAGCGTCTACACCGGGGACCCCGCGCACCGGCGTATCGTTTGGGCTCTTGCTCACATGGGCCTTGAGGGAAATGAGGCAGCTGACGCCGCCGCCCGCGCGCTCTCTCACCGGACATTCCCCTCCGGCCCCGACGATCAGGACCTCGAATTCACTCCCGCTTACTCCTTTAAAGACATTGTTTTACTATATCAATCTGGCCACGGTCTTTATCCCCGCCCGTGTAAAGGTCTCTCAAAGGCGGAGGAGCGGCTTCTGCTTCGCCTGTATACCAATACTTTGCTGTGCCCGGCAGCTCTCAAACACTTCGACCCTTCTTTCTCGGGCAGCTGTCCGGACTGTGCGGAGAAGTCTTCGGACATCTACCACATGGTGTGGGCCTGCCCCTCCAACCCTGCTTTCCCCCCTCACCCCAACCCAACCCGGGAGGACTGGGAGCTCTGACCTGCAGGCCCAACGGGCCTTGGTCGCGCGAGCCCGGGCGGCGGCCGACGCCACTGGGGTCCCGAACTAGCGACCTCCACGTAGTACTTGTAAGGGCTGGCCCCCTCTGGGTCAGCTCATGCAATACCTCCAGTAGTGCATGTGTAAATAAATGTTTTCCACCACTATCCATGAATACAGCTGGCAGTCTGCGCCCATGGTGTTGTGTTCATCATTTTTTGTCTTTCGTCCGCGTCATTTTGCGCAGTTTATTCCTGTCTTCGAGCATTCGCTAAGTCCACCGTTACTCAGCTTCAACCAACGAGCCTTCGTGGACAGTGTTTCGGTTCACCGCGCATTCCTAAGGTACAGGGTTCAAGTCCCAACAAAATCCAAACTCACTCAGTTTCTATTTCAAGTTAATTACTTTCCTTTGGTCACACAAATCCCCTTGAGAAATTTGGCGTCGATCTGCACATTATTTACCCTGTTCCTTATTAATCCTTTGCTTTTATCAGGATATTTCACTTACGTCCAAAGACACTACCGACGATGAAGACGCCGCAGGCTTTTCTGCGACCCGAAACCCTTATCGCTGCCGTGTTGAAACGGCACATCGAACAGGCAGCCTCGTCCGGCTGTTGGTGAGATGACCCTGCTGGGCTATTAGCAGTGCTGGTTGAGGTTTATTTGTCTTTAGATTTTAGGGTAGCCCCAAACTGCCAATGTCGCCGAGATGGGAATAACGATGTTCTTGGCAGTTCCGGCTCAGAAGGGTTACATATTTTAAACATTCATGGTGGAAATAGCTTTTCTTCAGTCAACCATGAAATAAAACAAAAACGATAAGGGCTCAACACCATGATGACACGAATGCCATGGCTGCTGTTCCCAGTCACTGCGCAGGTGAGGCAGGGGATTAGCACACAATGATCGACTTCTTTGAATCTAAGACCGTTTAGCAGGGGTTGCGTGCGTTTTGCGAGTACAGAATTATAAGGGCAATAGAGAGTTGAAGAAGCGCAATGCATGCGCATTTCTTTTCCTTCAAGCTTCTCTTGTGAGCAGTTTGAAGCGGAGAGAACCTCATCGCCACCGCACATTAAAAAGTCAGCAAGCATGACACTCAGCAGTACTTTTCGTGTTCCAAGTTAGGGTGCCGCATCGAGCTGAAGTCGGCCGAGCGCAGACAGAATCAGTGTCAGATTAAACCTTTCTCGAAGGGTTTTCTCAAAGGGCAGGCAGCTTTACCGCAGTGAAATCCTGCCTGCTCGAGAGTGTTCGGACAAGATAATCCCTGGCTCTCTGCCGGTGAGAGTCGTGCTGAAAGCGAAAGGTGAAAACGCGTGGAAAAAGAAAAAAAAAAGAGGAGGAGGGGGGGGGGGCAGAACCGACGGGAAAGAGCGCTTAATCCACGCAGGGCCACTGCCCTTTCATTATGCCTCGCTTGGCAGGTAAGCCTTGAGCAACCGCGACTGCCGCGTCTATAAAACTTACTGCATTTTCGCGCGTACTACCCGCAGTGAAAACCAAAAAAAAAAAATGCGATAAGAATTAAGGATGCGGGTTAAATGAGGATTTCCGGACAAGTCTCGAATTCACAGGGCGGTGCACTTTCACTTGAGGTGTGTGCAATCACGTAGTCATTCATGCACTGTTCTGTCGAGGTGTCATTGAAACATGGCGGTCACTTAACGCTGACATGGAGGTGAAGACGTGGAAGTGTTTCATTAATAACATATTTCAAGGATCAGAGCAACACAAAGCTCCATGTAATATTTCTCTGAAAGGGAAAAGAGCATTGTTTGCATATATATTACAGTGCATGAGGTACTTTCGCAGGGGAACGTTTGGCGACACGAGGGGTTTGTTTTTTTCATGATATTCAAAATTCATGGAATGGCTAAGTGGCTTTCCCAGCTGCGAAAGGAAGAAAGAAGCACGTATGTTTCAGAGCATGGAATTTAGCCTTCTGGTAAAGCCGTATACGCTTTTGAAATAGCTATCTAGATTTGGGTTTGAACGATTTTTATCATTCGTTAACTGCTAGAATATTTTGTGGCACAGACAGTTCCATCCGAAGGCAAGGATCGATTAATGAAAAAAAAAAAAACAGGGGGCCACTTTGTTGACCTAAAGTGCGGTGAGGCGAATGCCTTTAGCGCGGTGTTGCTGCTTGTGTCGCTGATCTGAGAACAAGATGTTAAGTACACAATTGTTTGCGAATCTTAAATGCTGGAGACACTGCAGGGCGTTTGAGAGGCGTCCATCTGTTTGGACGCCTTTCTGCTAACACTCTCCAGCTGCGGAACGGAAGGATGGTGGGTCGAATAGCATCTTGCACAAAGATTTTTTTCTGGTCGGACTAGGAAAACCGTGACACCTCTGCTGACAACCTTCTGTCGACAACGATGAGGAGTTAAAGGCTTTCGCCTTAATATTTCGGTAACGATGAAAAAGATTGCCTTCTGAAACCCGTGTGGGTGGGGACCACACTAATATAATGAAACGCACACAGTGAACACTCTAAATCTCTAATACCGCTCAGCGACTACTGCATAGATTAGAATGTATGATGGAAATGGATCTTCTTTGCTTTACTTCTCCAAACCCAGCACTTCGTGCGTGAGGAAGCAGAGCCACGGCGAGCGTACTGCTGTTTTCTTGAATATGCCTGCATCGTGCATTACACTTGCGTCTTCACTCAATATGCCAAGCGACTTCTGATCAAATGCTTGCATTTATTTGTGCATGTGACCTCTTATGCGTGATCGAGAAGTTTTCGCAGCACAAATTCATGGATGTCATCACAAAGAGAAATGCCGCCGTACGACATGGGGCGTCGTCTGGAAGTTTGAAGTGGTACCGAAGCTGATGATTTCAATGGCAGTTTTTTTATTTTCTGCTATGCTCTGAACAGAAAACTGTTGTTGGTGCCTGAAAGAGGTCCCTGCCGCTGATCTAAGTGCAGCATAGATATCCTCAACAAACCTGTAGTTTATGAAAGCGCATGACATGTTTCAAGGGCCAACAAATGTGTGCATTGTTGACTTTACTGAGTGATATCATCACTTCATACGCCGGCTTCAGATAGACTGTGACAACTATATTTAAAGATATTACAGGCTTTTACAGTTATATCTGGCTGAAAAAGATATGTTTACTGAAATATATGTAGATACGATTTTGTTGTGCACCTGACAGTGGAGAACTGCTGCTGTACAATATCTTTTTACAAACAACCGGCCTCAAGTCTAAATAATCGTTTGAAAAAGCACCTTGTTGTACCTATTGGCTATTAAAGCACTAAGCTCAGCACACAGAATCGAAATCAGGCTTTTACGTGTCTAAAAAGTGCGGGAAATGAGCCATCAGTAAAAGTCGACGTGTTTCTAAATGGGAGCGTGAATCGCGGATATCAGATGCTACTCCACTGTGCATATGTCCCCTTAGCCAAAATCCATGAAATCAATACGCTAGTACGCCCGAACAAAGGACCAGCAGAAGATTACGTACTGTCAAAGCAAAAGCCAGCCAGTATACCAGCGTTCATCCTCGTCAGA
>NC_143017.1:59943281-60003281 GCF_055824585.1 Amblyomma mixtum | reverse complement strand
AGGTTTTGGTTCCGGAAAAAGCAAAAGATGCCGCAAAAACGATGTTGCTTTGATATTATATCGAAGCCAGACTGATTAAGTAGTGCTTAATTATAATGGCTACTCATGTTTTGCAGCTTCCGTCATTCCTTGGCACACTAAGTACAAATATTTCAAGCAGGCTGAGATGGCGATTTCAGTTCCGCGGTCGCACAGGGCTTCGACTATGAGGCAGCCCTATAGCTGACCTTGCACTGCAGATTGGGCTCGCCCAGAAGTTTGAGAATTTATTATTCTCTGTTGGCTCCAGAAATTCAGAGAAAGTCACGAACTAGAAAAGAAATATTCCTAGTAAGTTATCGACCACATTATTTCAAAATTTCAGGGCGTCTTAAAATATTTCTCAAAACTGACAGTGGGAAAGCGACGTGTGTTCGCCACAACATGAGTGTTGTTTTCTCTGAAGCGTACCCCACAAGTGTTAGAACAACAGTGCAAAACAGCTGGCCTCTAAAGCTCCGACAGCTGCGAAAAAATTTCAGGCTTCAGTCGATCTCCTTTCGCCAACGTTCACGAACTTAACAATGGGGCATAAAAATAGATAAAAACGCCTCGACTGACTAGTTTTCCAGCAGATATCTCCACTTGGAATTCCGCTTGTGGCGCAAGTATCGAAAGAAATATTTTCTCTAGCCATTTTATTTTGCCCAGGCCGCGCGGCCGGCGCCCAGAGGACGACGAAGCCCCGTCCGGAGCGCGCGCACGCGAGCGCGCGTTCTACTACAGGCCCTAAATAAACGTTTTAACAATACAATCTAGCCATTATATACAGCCAGATGAAGGGAATTTATACGTGCATTATGCATTCAATCAACTTTACAGCAAATTATATTGATACGTGGCGGCTAGAAGCAGCAATAGAAACAGCAGAGGTAATCTGCTACGCAAGGGACCGACGGCTTGAAGTAGACTCACAGCACACAAGCTCGCACCTCAGCGTCGTCTTCGTAACAAAACCACTTCGTCGTCCTCCCAGCGTCCGTAGCATGACCCCCCTCGCGGCAAAAGCACCGTCCCGGTGCGCACTACACAGGCCAGCTAGACGGCGAGTTGTAAGGTTTGAGGCGGGACACATGGACGATGTCGGTGCGGGGTGCAGCGGCCGGGGATGGCGGATGTAGCGGGGTGATCTCGTAAGTCACCGCGGTCACCGGACGTACGACCCGATAAGGGCCTGTATATCGGGGAAGCAGTTTTTCACAAAGGCCCACACGGCGGGAAGGGACCCAGAGTAAAACAAGAGAACCAGGAGAGTAGGTGACTTCACGACGGCGACAGTCATGACGTCGTTTCTGATTGACTTGGGAGGCTGACAGCCGCTGGCGGGCGACAAGACGGGCAGCGTCGGCGCGAGCGATGGCGTCCCGAGCGTAAGGACTCGTGGAGGCGGTGGCGGGCAGCACACTGTCGAAGGGCAGCAAAGGATCGCGGCCAAAGAGAAGATAAAAAGGCGAGAAACCGGCTGTATCGTGACGCGTAGAATTGTAGGCGAAGGTAACAAATGGGAGGCTAATATCCCAGTCGCGGTGATGGTCGGAGACGTACATGGAATATATATAACTACATATAACTACGTACATGGAATATATATATATATATATATATATAATATATATAATATATATATATATATATATATATATAACCGTAGCAATATATAACTGACTCACTCGCTCTCACAATGAATTATGCTACTGCTTATTCATTCCCTTCCATTGCTACTCTAGTTAAGTCACCTGCGTGTACTTGGTCATTCAGTACAACGAAACTTAAACAAATACATCTCAGTCATCCTGAGACTGACCTCAGGTGTGACTCGTGTTCTGAGAATAATTAAAAAGAAGTAGAACCTATGAAAAAAGGCTTGGTGATGAGAGAAGACGTTCGAGCCATATGGAAGAGCTTCAAAGAATTTTCTGGTCTCCTATCTTGCTTTCCCTGCTTATGAAGACGCACAGTTTACAGTCAGCTGGGGTGAAAACCTGAACGCTGTAATTCAACGTTCGCGTAAACAAAAGGCGGCAAGACTAATATGTGATTAAGTCGAAAGAATTCACTTGGTGATAAAAAAAACTGAACTAGGATTTACTGATTTACTCATATAGCGTCCACTGCCTATAGGCTGATGATGATGATAGGAAACAGGCATTTATACTTACATGAATGATGTCTGCAAATTCTGTACATTCACCCCGTAGTTTAGAAAAATATCCAGCCTAGACGGTAATTTGACGATTTATTTTTCCATAGCATTTCATAAGTACTGTCTCATTAGACTTCAATATGAAGATCATGAGCGCAGAGCTAATTCACAAAAAGTTAAACAACTCATGGCATTTACGCGCACATCCGATAATAATAGAATTTCACCGTGGAACGTTTCGTTTAGAGTGACTCCTTCTATGGCTAGTACAATACAGTCGGACCCAAAACAACCGTCTATCACGCTCATCCCTTGCTGAAGATATATGGTCATCACAGAAGCGTTGTTTAAAGTGGTGACCATCTTGCACGGTTGGTGCGCCCAGTTGTTCTCGTTTTATTCCCTTCTCTGCCACAACATTGGCGCATTCTAGAAGCCAATATTGTGGCAGAGAAGGGAATAAAACGAGAACAACTGGGCGCACCAACCGTGCAAGATGGTCACCACTTTAAACAACGCTTCTGTGATGACCATATATAAGTCAAGCAATAAGTCTCTCGTTGCTGCACGGGACAACTGCCTGCGAATATGCCTTGGCCTCCCAAAGGGTTCCTCTGCATCAGGAACAGTAGCGGAGGCAGGATGTCTCCCACTAGAGGTGATTGCCGCACAGGAAACTATGCGTACCCATCTCCGCCATGTTCTTCAAGCGAAGAAGCACTTCCTGCACCGTGTCCACCTAACTCACAGCAACTCTAGCTTTGGCCAGGCAGTGCAGCTCCTGCCCATCCCTACTATAAATCAGCCACAGAAACTACTACCTCTGGCCTTTCCTCCATGGACACTCTCTCCTCTAAAGGTGAAGAAGTTTGTTCCAGGTGTGAATGCAAAGAGCCGCATGCCACAGGCAGCGCTTCTGCAAACTACTCTCGCCTACTTAACGGAGGAATATAGGCAGCACACCCATATCTTCACCGATGGTTCAACTACTAAAGAAACCTCTTCATGTGGCCTTTATGTGCCCTCAACAGGCCATGCCCTTTCTTACCGGCTGCAGCGGAGGACATCCTCTACGACAGCTGAGCTTCACGGCATTAAGGAAGCTGTTTCTTACATCCTGCGCCGAACCGCCGACCGTTGGGTTATCTTCACCGATTCGAAAGCATCTCTCCAGATCCTGGCCAACCTGCTGAAGAAAACGAATCACCAGCCAGTTTCCCTGGACATCGGATATCTCATCATTTAGCTATTGCCGCAGGCCACTGCATAACATTTCAGTGGGTACCTGCTCACTGTGGCATTCAGGCTAATGAAAGAGCAGATGAAGCGGCCCGTAAGGGCCATCAACATCGGAGATACATTAGAACTTTTTTTACGAAATCTGATGCGTCCCGGGTGGCCAAAAGTTTTGCGTCCGAAGAAATGTCTTGGCTTTGGAGTTTGCCGACATATCAGTACCAATTTCTTCACTCAATCGACCCACATCTTAGATCAAGACTTTCACCCAGAATTCATCGACATCTGGAAACACTTTATCATCGACTTCGTCTTAATGCTGCATATACAAACGGCTTACGATACCGTTTTAGACAAATGGACAGTCCGCACTGTGACAACTGTGCCGCGATAGAAACTGTGGAGCATATCTTGCTTGAGTGCCCTGCATATGCTAACGAGCGTGCGTACTATGAACATTGCATGCAGAAGCTCTGCTCAGTGCCCCTTACAATGGACAAAGTTTTAGGTCCCTTAGCCTGCCTTAGGCAACAGAGACTTGCAATGACTTTTCTATTCACATATTTAAAAGACATTGGACATCTCGATAAGCTTAAATTCACTTGCACGTTACCTTCATGCATTCGTCATGCAGTGAACTTCATCAGCCCATTTGACGGACTATGCACTCCATCACTCCATAGGTTACATCAATACTCGCCGTTGCATCCTTAGTACCCATTTCATGGCCGCATTTTATCTTCGTTTTTTTTTTTACCTCTTCCACTCTGCTCTCCTTCTGTCTTTATCTCCCAAATTCCCCTCCCTACGCAGAGTAGCATGCCAGCGATTTTTAAACGCCGGCTAAATTCTCTGCTCTTCATTAAAGAGTCTCTCTCTCTCTCTCTCCTGCTTTCAACTAAATACTTTCCTCACGTGATTACCTAGCTAAAAGTCCCTTTAGTGCGTAAGCGCTGGTGCTTGACAGCGTACCAACCTAGAATCTTGTGTGAAGCGCAGTTTAACTCTGTTAAGCTCGGATTAGTTCGGCTGAGCGTCGCGCACGCTGCAGTCAATGGGAGGAAGCTCGGTTAATTTCGGAGGTGTGTCGCACCAGCTAACTACAAGTGGAAAGAGGATGTGAAGATAAAGAGCGGGAAAGGCTATTGCATGCACATGTAGATGTCAGAAAGAAGAGGTGAGGAACGAACACATGCTTTGGCTCGTCGACTCCATTTATCTCCGTTAAAACCCCTGCTTTCGCACTCACTGGCAGCCTCATCGGCACCCGCCATGCGTGCTCCGTTTTTGCATGGACACTCCGCCCTTTCGTTTACGCCACCTGAAAATGCACCAAAACTCCTGCGAAGTAGCACTGTTTCTTGCATAGGGGCGATTGTTTTTTTTTTTTTTTGAACAACACGCGGACACGATATCGCGGTCAGCCACTAGAAATAATACCAGTAGGAAAAAACTCAGTTCCACCGCAGCGAGTATTCATGCACTACTTCCTTATCAGGCCAGTGGGCCGCGGGCCTCCGGAACACTGCGACGCTATCCGCCATGCATTGGACTCTGGAAAACGGGAGGTTGGGCCGGGAAAGACACTTCACTGCGAAGTCCTTTATTAAGGCTTTAACTATTTAGGAAAGAGAAAAGAACGTAGCCCACAAACAAAAGAAGCACATAAATGCGGCTCCCTCTGGGATGGTTACAACCTAACTCCTACTGGCTTGCAGATTACTATGATACCAGCACGCCACGGAAGAGCCCTTTATGAGCGTTTTTTGACTGTACTCATTGGACGCTTAGGTATATGGAACGTCGGAATGAACAAAGAAACATTTCATAGCTTTCAAGAAGAATGCTGCCAGCCAGAAATAATTTGTCTATAAATATTTTACATTCGGTTCTAAAATGAAGGCGTGTGTGTGTGGGGGGGGGGGGGGGGGAGGCAAAGTTGACACCACCCGCTTTCCAGCAGAGAACAATACGCCACAAAGAAACAAACAATGGTCGGTAGGGTGCTCCAACCTCATCGAGCTCCCGGTCAGTTCAACCTTCACATTCTATTTAGCACAGATTGCTTTCATTTCCTCCTGTTAGCCTTGATCCGCGTTAACACAAAAAATATAGAAACGAAAGACTGGCGTCTCGACAACATCGGAGACCAGGGATCCACGAAAATAGAGTTTTAAAAGCGAAAATCATTACAAAAAAAAAAAGTTCATGTCACAAAACAAAACGCACACATGAGCGGGAAAACTAACCCGCACTTCACTTCGGCCTTTCCCAGCGCATGCTTGCGCCACTGTCCTGCGTGCAAACCGCGAGCGCCTGCGGGAACGCACAGACTCGGCAACTGCTTCACAGGGGAAACTAAATACAGGGCTGTACGAGAAACAGCCACATATACGCTCCACAGGAGTACGCAACCCGCACTAGCAAAGACCGACACGCTTACTACTGTGCAGACGCACACACATGACCGCTTTCTTTGCTGACACTAGTGAGAAAGCAGGGTAAGAAAAGAGAAACAAGGAGAAATGGTGCCGAGAAGCGAGAACAAGCTGCCAGGTGATAACTCCTGCAGTCGGACCTTTGCAGAGCAGTGTGTCTTTAATAGACTTCAGTCCCGCTTTTGGTCGGCAAGAACGGCAGGAGATGAACAGCACATTTGCTCGAAACAAAAATAAACTGTAACAACGAGTACTTTCTAACGAAGACGAAATATTAAAGGAAAAAAGGTTTCGGCAGAGAGAGAGAGAGAGAAAGAGAAAGAGAGGATTAGGCAAAATAAGATCGAGAACCTTATGTGATTTTGATTAGCTCTACGTGCGTCGCCCGGCGCCTACAGCGATTGTGTTTTTCTCAAGTCTCGCGTCTTTTTATCGCCTCCTCTCTCTTCATTTTTGATTTTATAGCTGTATATTTCCACACTCCTAAGCTTTTCAATCTCCCGCACGAGAATTTAACGTTCTTCCTGTGGTAATCATAAATACTATCGGTGCTTGTTTGGTACGTGTATGCCAGAACACTTTGAGGGGAATTTAATTCAAATGTTTGCGGCGAAATATATGATTATCTCATTGTGACGATGGTACATATAGACGGATGTAGGCACATAATATCCTAATGATATGCTGGGAGCGCGTTTGATTATACAGTCCGGGAAAATTAGCGCGTCTCTTCTCATGACTACATCAGGAACAAATCAACCACGACACCTAATCCCTTTAAAGGAGAAATCCATAATTTCGGGTGCTTTTTTAGCGAGTTCTTTTTGAGGGAGATTAGGGACCCACCCCAAAACAGCGGCAGCTAATGGCATCCCAGTGCGCTGGAAAAGAACGTAAACGTAAAATAATGCGAAAGAGAACTATGCGAGAATAGGTAGCCTACGGATATAAGGTACCCGCTGCTGTCGCAGGAAAAGTTGTATGGAGAGCATAGGGGGAGACCTTTGTTTGTCAGTTGACGTATATGAGTTGCCGATTATACTGCTGAGTCAACGCTGATTTCAACCAATTCCCCGTGCATGGAAGGCGCCACTAACGATTAGATCAGTAAAAGTTAGTTAGGATCGTAAAGAAATGTCAACACAGTGTAGTGCTATGCACGTCTTGGCCAAATCTGACAGTTCTTCGTTTAATTGCTCGCAGACGGTCAGCACTTCAGGGGCGTCATATTAGGTGGTGCTCGTCGGACCGCCTGCGGACACAAACTTATCCCGTACTGTTCACAGGTCATAACGGGTTTGTATGTTGAGCCTTTGATGACAGCTGTATTCGCTGATTTGCGTAAACGGGTATGCAGCTGCTTTTTTTTTCTTCTTTAGTATGACTGTGTTTTCGGAACATTCACAACTGAATTTCATGAGGGTTGTCAATTCTTAGTGAAATATGCTTAGAACTCAAGATGTCAAATTATACGCTATCTCTTTAAGCCGTTAATATACCGATGTAATCATGCATACTAACATATATGTGCCACCATATATGTTTGTAATTAACATTCATTTTGTGGAAACAGATATAAACGCTTCACTTTGTTTGTTTCATGTGTTATATCATTTTTATTAACAGACATGACTGCCATGGATTTCAATGCATTCGTCAGAGTCGCAAATACAACCGGAAGGCTTAGGATTATCAGCAAAGGATAGCGGATTCTACCCACTAGGCTGTGAATGTGAAGAAGTGTATTTTTTGCTAGGAATAAAAGAATGTTTAGAAAGGCTTAAGATATTATATTGCCAGGTGAAGTTTTAGGACGGCTATTTTTGTGGTCTTGCAATGCCGAAGCTGGTTGAAGATTTAACATGAGTTTAGATACCACAGATAATTCGCGATGGTCGATAGTAACATACGCAGATTTAAATGTGCGGGGACATTGTTTGCCAAGCCCGCCACCATGATGGCTCAGTGGCTATGGCCCTCTGCTGCTGACTCGAAAGATGCAAATTTCCGTAGCTCTTCACTACCGCATCCGTTATAGCCAGAGTCACTTAGGACGTTAAACTCCCCTAAGTGGTTGTTTGCAAAGCATCATCAAAAGCAGTGTGGCATTACCAAAAGCAAAGTGTTTAGAGATGCGGCGAGAGCTGGGTGTAGGATTCCTGATCAATAAGAATACATCTGTCCAAATAAAAGTATCCTACAGCCTTGATGACAGGGTGGCAGATAACGTGATCAAACTTAATAAGAGGTCCAAAATAAACGCTGGCAAGGCCTATGCACTTACAGGGTCTGTTCTGAAAGTAGTAGGACTGGTTTTTTCCTGGGTGAACGGGCGGACGAAAGGCGGTCTGCGCGTGCAGGATCGTTGAAAGCGGATATTGGGAATGCTGGGAAAATGGGCAGTCGGCTCTTGGCCGTTGAAGAGAGGAGGTCGCTTGTACTGTGAACTCATGTCGAAACGTCTCGTCACGCAGAATCATGGAGCGTTTACTAGATCAGCGATACGCGATCAAATTTTTTGTACATCTTGGTAAAACGGGCAAAGAGGCTCACGACAAGATTAAGGAGGCCTACGGTGACGCTGCCATGGGTAGATCAGGTGTTTTTTGAGTGGCACAAGCTGTTCCGAGAAGGTAAGGAAAGAGTGGAAGACAATGACCGCTCCGGACGCCCTTTGACCAGCAGGACCAACGAAAATATGTAGCGAGTGAAACATTTACTGAACAGTGATCGTAGAATGAGTATCAGAATGATTGTTGATGACTTGATCATTCCTCAAGCCCAAGTTCTTGAGATCGTGACAGAAAACTTAACCATGAGGAAAATGTACGCGAAGTTGGTGCCGGGAGTGTTGTCAGAAGAGCAAAAGGCCAACCGGAAAGCGATCTGCCAGGGTCTTCTCCGTCATGTGAATGAGGACCCCGATTTTTTGCCCAGTACAAGGCGGCAACACTGCCTCAGCCCCCTTGCAGCCCCAACTTGGCACCGTCAGACTCTTTTTTAATCCCGAGAATAAAATCGGCGCTCAAGGGGACACATCACGGATCGGTAGAGGCGGCTCGACAGGCCGTGACGAGCGAGCTAAACAGCGTTCCGGTCCGGGCATTCCTGGAGGCGTACGAGAACTGGAAATCTTATTGGCAGCAACGTGTAGGTGCGGAAGGGTTCTAATCGTTTGTACTCTTCTCATGAATAAATTTTATAAAAAAAAAATGAGTCCTACTACTTTTAGAACGGACCCTGTATTGGCGATGATGACGAGATAGTCGAAAGGGTCTATGAAGATACGGAATCGGCTTTGAGTAGAGTTTTTTAAAAACGCTGTGCACTGTCCTGATGGGCGACTTCAATGCCAACGTAGGCAACAAGCACGCAGGCCGGCCAGGCAGTGAGCAACAGCGGCACATGCTCTAGGAGTAGTAAGCGAGAGTTTTTAACCGAGTTCACAGAACGAAGCAGTTTACGGAATGTAAAAACTTTCTTCTGCAAACAGAAGAACCGAAAATGAACATGTATGAGCCCGAACGGCGAGCCTCAAAATAAAATAGACTTCATATTTTGCGCAAATCTTGACGAAGTCCCTGATATGGAGTTGCTCGGCAAGGTGAGATATAATGACCAGAGCTTCACTATCACCTACCACACCATTCGATGGTGCGGTCTCGTATCAGCCTACGTCCGAAGCAGAAACGGTGAACACTAGTTACGAAGAAGCCCATCAAAGAGTTATGGGGGGAAGAGGGAAAGCAGACGAACTCGGGATCTCGCTGCACAACGAATAATTTTCTATAACGGAGGGGGATAACCTCTGTGTTAAGAAGATGAATGGTTATGTTACAAATACCATTACAGACAGCGCACAAGAAATACGAGATAGGGTAGCTTGTCAAGATAACGGAAAGATTTCTCAGGTTAATAAAGGCCTAAATACCAAAGGCGAAATAATGACAGCCTCGATTCCCATAAATAGGATAGAGATAGATGAAATGTAAATGGTTATCAGTAAGTGTGACTAAAACGATGTGTGTGTTACGGAGAGAATAATGCAGGCGTCAGAAAAAAAAAGGCAAGTAGTCTAAAAGAGGTCAAGAGCG
Source organism: Amblyomma mixtum (assembly GCF_055824585.1). NCBI lineage: Eukaryota > Metazoa > Arthropoda > Arachnida > Ixodida > Ixodidae > Amblyomma > Amblyomma mixtum. The sequence continues at coordinate 59,993,331 of NC_143017.1, read as the reverse complement.
AATGAGTCATTAAAAAAAATCAGATTTTCGCCTTAATATACAAGGAGGGCAATGTGATTACAAATGTGAATAGGATACTAAAAACTGCCCAAAAATTTTACACGAGTCTCTACAGTAGATGCAGCAATTAAGATGCTAATGATGAAGCCATAGGTGCGGAAGAATTGGATATCACACCGGTAACAAACAAGAAAGTAAGAAAAGCCTTACAAGCATGCAAAGGCGGAAAATGGCTGGCGACGAGTCGGTAACTGCTGATTTCTTGAAGGACGGTAAATGCATTGTGCTAGGGAAACTTTCCGTCCTCTATACGCAGTGCTACATGAGCTGTAAGGTATAGGAGCCTTAGAAGCATAAAAACGCGGACGTCAAGCCCTTGAAAAATTCTAGAACAATAACCTTACTGTCTGTTGTTTACAAGGTATTTACCAGGGTGATACACAATCGAATTGGTTTTAACATAAACTTCAGTGAAACAAAGGACCAGGTTGGCTTTAAGGTTGTCCATAGACAATATTCACGATATCAGTGAGGTGATATAGAGATGCATGAAAAATAACCAAGCTCTATATATAGCCTTATTACATTTCGATAAATGATTTGATTCAGTAGAAATCTCAGAATTAATGTAGCCATTTCGTAACCAAGGCTTACATGCAGCATATATATAAAGGACGGAAGAATACCTACAGCGGTTGCACAGAGACTATAGTACTTCTAAAAGAAAGTGATAGCATACCAGCCAGGAAAGGCGTCATTCAAGGGGGTACGATATCTCTATTACTATTCACCGCCAGTTTACAGGATGTATTGATAAAACTAGATCGGGCAGATTCTAGCATAACAAACATAGAATATCTTAGTAATATGCGATTTTATGAAAACATTGCTTTACTGTGCAAAAGAAGGGTTGGATTGGAAAGCATCATCTAGGACATAGAGATCCAAAGCAGAGAGGTAGTCTAAAAATTATGAAGCAATCTAAACTTGTAATAGTCTCGGACGGAAACAAGAGTTTACTATAGGGCGCGAAGTATTGGCAGGGGTAATAGAATAGGCATTATTAGGGCAGATAATGTCCGGAGATACGGACCGCGAGAGTGAGATAACTAAGAGAATAAGCATGGGGTGGTAGACAGTCTGAGGTGGTGAACAGCAGCGTAACATTCTCCCTCGAGAGGAAAGTACTAAACAGCTGTACCTTAACTGTATTAACGTGCGGAGCAAAAACATGGAGGCTGGCGAAAAGCGTTGAGCTCATATTGAGCACAGCACTGCGATCTATGGAAAGTAAAAAGATATGTTTCACATTAAGAGACTGAGAGAGACCAAAATGGGTCAGGGAAAAGTACAATCGCTAATGATTTCCAAGTTGAAATCGAGAAGAAGTACGCTTGAAGAAGCATGTAACGGAGTGGACTCCAAGAAAGGGCAAGCGCTGTAGGGGCATCAGAGGATTAAATGGGTCCATGAGATTAGGAAGCTGAGGGGGGTAAGGTGCTGACAGCGGGCCCAGGGCAGGGTGTGTTGTACGGATATGGGAGATATCTTTGCCCTAGTGTAGGCGTACGTCGGCTGATGACGGTGTTGATTAGATGAGGGCTTCAATAAAATATATCACAAAGAGAGTGGTAAGCGAAACGCAGCTTCTCCTACTACCCCAGCAGACAGTATTATTTCTATTCTTTTCATATACGCTTAAAAAAATGATGCACTCGAGTTCTCTTATAAACTAAAAAAGGCCGCTTAATGGCCCGTGCTTCAAAGTTCAAAGAAAAAAAGTAATTTAATGTGTTTCTGGCAAATTTTAGGATAAACTGCTGGAAACACAACGGGAACTTTATTTTCTCGTAATATTGGCGGTGGATTAAAATCATTCTTTTGATTTCTTCTCTTTTTAAAAAGATGTATCATTTAGAGAAGCTCGCAACCACAATGTTTGCTTTTTAATGCAAAAGCATTACAAGTCCCATTACGAGAAAAGCCTACGGCCTGTGTTAGTGTGTTATTGTATTCGCAGATAATAGAGAAAATTCCAGGGATCGCAAGAAAATGGGGTGACGACATCAAGCGGCGGTAGGACGCACACAGCGAGCCGAAAACTGCCATTTCAGACAGTTATATTCTGGCCGTTTGTCTGTGTATACCGCCAATGGCTGACCTCAAGGTGGTGCTAATTTTCCAGACTACATTCGTTACAAAATTGTGAGCAGCCGTTTGTTGTACAGCCGTTGCGTGTGGTGTCGTCCGATTTCGCTTTGCGTGTAGCGCACGTCTCAGGTTGGTGGCTAGCTCGCGAAAGGTATTCTAACCGAGTGTCCAAGTGTTTCATTCGGACCTCTGTCGATTCCGCGCTTGCTGAATCAGCGTTCGGAGGTGCATCTTCGTTTTATTTCTCAGTGCGCAACCTGTATCAAGGTCGAACGCACACGATTACACACTAAAGCCTTCACCATCACAGCACGTAAGCACTTTTTCGTGCCATCTGATTTTTTTTTTCTATCTGTAGAGTCACTGACAGCGTGACAGCCAGAGCCGCTTCTGACATTTCTGTGCAATTCCTTTTATAAAAAAAAACGCATAAAGATGGCCGCAATTTTAGTGGTCTCAGTGCGGCCAGTCAGTGATTGACAATCTCGCTACTTTTTCGCTTAGTGCGAACTTGCGATCTCACAGCCGTTGATTGCTCTGCCTTTTATTGAGCGTGTAGCGTATATGTGCCAAAGCAACAATTCAGAGGGTCATGATCGCCTTAAGTGATTTAAGGGGGCGTTCAGTCTTCAACAAAAGAACCTTGAACTCTTCATTATTTATTTATGATGCTAGCCTGTTTTTCTTCTCAAGAGTTTCGCTTCTAAGTAAGTGGCCGTCATACTTCGTGCCTATTTTTGTGTGTGTTCTTTTTGATACAGTTAATAATGGCGTTCTTCTGAGGAACTTCAGTCTTGACATTGATATGCCTTTATTAATCACGTGTTCACGCTCGGCTTCCGAGGCCGGTAAAGAGGCGCATCAGTCACCCGTGTCAGCTCTCTCAGTAGTTGGTGCTGTTTCCTGCCGCCGCATTGTGAACTCTTTATTATTATTTCCTTGTCGAGCCGCCGCGGTGGCTCAGTGGTTATGGTGCTCGGCTGCTGACCCGAAAGACGCGGGTTCGATCCCAGCCGCGGTGGCTGGAATTTCTTTGGAGGAGAAATTCTTGAGGCCCGTGTACTGTGCGATGTCAGTGCACGTTAAAAACCCCAGGTGGTCGAAATTTCCGGAGCCCTTCACTACGGCGTCTCTCATAGCCTCAGTCGCTTTGGGACGTTAAACCCCATAAACCAACTAACCATTTCCTTGTCGAGGGGTGAATTTGTAGCTCAAGAAACTGCACTAAGCCGATCAGCTGAAGACAAAAAGTACAAGCAATCGACGGTTGATGATGTGATATGGCAAGTATTTAATTATTTGTATATTTATCACCCTGGTAAGAAGCGTAACAAATAGTGGCAAATCGTAGGGGGAAAACAGAAACATAGTGAAAGTAGTACTGCGCAACCTGAAGACTCAATGCTTTGAGTGGAAATAATGAAGCATTCACACCGTGTTCACACCATAAAATTGATTGTAAACGCTCTTAAAATAAGGTAAAAAAAAACAGTAACATCAAATTATTCGCAAAAAAGTGGAGGTAAACTTAGTCGTATCAACACGTGGGTAAAAAGTACTGTAAAACAACTACACGACATATAGACAAGAATTTTCCTCCAGCACTATCAAAACAGGATATTAGGGCGGGGCATTCTCTTCCGGCATTTTTTTTTTATCATGGGCATCTTTTGGAAAAAAGAATGCTTAAAAATATTAATCAAAAATTGTGTTCTCTTCCTTTTAATGAGTGAACAACTCAGGCGGGCGCGTAAGAAGCTCAAGAACATATGTCTCCGCTAAGAAACCTGCTCAAGAGCACTGGTTTTGCATTTCGTCATCACATTTTTTTCTTGTGCAATCATCTCCTCCCCATTACGTGTTTAAATTTGATAACACCGTCGGTTTTTCGTTCCTCTGCAGCGCAGGTTTCTGGTAGCTAGATTCTTTTGGAGTTTAGAAATGTGTGGGTGGGTGGTTCGTGGAGGCTTCGACACACCGACAGCGCCGTTTTCGCCGAATGAGGGCTATACTGCTGACGCAGTAAGATTTCAGGCCTGTTAACCCTTCTCGGGGCAAACAAGATACGGCAGATGATGCGGGTCATACCTGTCGCTCACAAGACTGCAGCCTTCCTCAGCCCCGTTTTTACTACACGGCCACAGGTGGAATGTCATCCAACTAGAAGACCAATCGGCCGTTATGAGTTTTATTGTGGTAGCCAAACAACGTGGAACTGTTATTTAGTTTCATGTGACCGCGAAAGTTATCAGCCTCGACAAGCTACGTCACCAACTCTGCTAATTTCGCATCTGTCGATGAGCCTTAGCTCTCACCTGGTCTTCTTCGGCCTTAGCGACACGTTCAGCCTCCTTAGCCCTATAGCTGCTTTTTAAGCTTCGTCAGCCTGAAGACGTAGTCGGGGACAGAAACCGGCGGTGTTTAACGCTTAGTTGAGGCGACTCCACTGAATGGACGCGGTTGCAGCGCTGCTAACGCCGAGCATTTGGAAGAGCGAAATTAACGGTTGAAAGAAGCCCACGGAGACGTCGTTACCGCTGAAAAGTGATGTATGCGAATTAAAATACATAGCACAAACTTGGTCATCCGGAACTTATGTGGCTCATTGCACTGAATCGCAAAAAGAGACAAATATTAGCCTTTCTACGACAGCTTTAGTGCGACCCGCAGTTTTATAGTACATATCGTACAATACGCACAACAAAAAATTAAAAAAAAATTGGAAATGCGATAGCACTTAGGTTGCCTGCTGTGGTGTCTGCAAATAGAGCCTCGTGTGTTCCGGCAATTTTGCCCCAAAGCGCTGGCTCGAATCGTTCGATTACTCTTATATCATATTCATGAGTTATCCCCTTCAGGAATGTTCGAGTACTTTGCACTCCATTCTCATGGATTGTACAAATCCGGCCCACTAATCCACATTAATACATTTCTTGCGGTCGCTCTACATCCTAATTTGTAAGGGTCCTTTGAAATTATTGGCGGTGGGCCAACTTCCATACATCGGGAGCCCTCAGATTTGCTAACTTTGCAGTGCCCTATGATTTCTGCCCTGCTAGCGATGATGTACTGATGACGTAACCCCCATTTCAATCTCATTCATAGATCGCCGGGAGTCCTCATGACACTACTGCCGCAGTGGTGTTGCGGTTAAGCGATGCGCCACTCCCCCGGCTGGTGGCTTTGACAAAGACAGGCACCGGTAGTACTTTGTGAGTCCCATATTGCTCCTCCCGAACTCCCGTACGCTTCATACGGAATAGTGGCCATGTTGGGAAGAGGTCGCAAGGTCACATGACCTCTCTTGAGCAATCGTTAAATTAACAGCCACCTGACAGGATGGGAAGTTGGCTCACAATCTTGGGCGCGACTTGCCACCTACCACGGTGGGAACACTGGAATGACGTCACAAGGTCACCTGACTTCTCTTGGCCAATATTGCGACTTCGTGCAGAGAAGCCAGAAATTGTTAGACGACAACTAGGATGCTATAGTATGGAAAACCATGACATCGGTGAATGTAACTAATATGTTTCGTCTGGCGCTTGTTTGAGTCCCATTCAAAGGCACTGTGTGGGAATTTTGTTTTTAACGGGGAAACAGAGCCAGTCCCTTTTACGAGGAAAGCCGGCGGCGTGTTTGTTTTGTGTGTGTACGAGCAGATGGTACATAAAATCCCAGCGATGGAAAGAAAAATAGGGTGACGTCATCGAGTGGCCTTATGATATACACAGCAGGTCAAACAACACCATTTCAGAAATTCATACACACGTTCGTCTATATTGTTACGGGGATGTTACGGCGGTTAATCTATATTGGCGGCTGCTCTGAGATGGCCAGCACTCAGCTCAGACACCGAGGGCCCAGCTACCAACTGTCAACGTCGTCGTCGTTCAGCGCACCGCCACTTCTTCGTTTACGATTCCAGCACTTATGGAGTAACCAGTTCACCGGTAACACTATCCCCCTCGGCTGAAGGCAACGTCCCGGTGCTTGTTAGGCGTGCGATGTCGATGGTGGGTGATAGGGCTTGAGGCGAGCTACATGAACGACTTCGGATTTCAGTGGAGCGGACGTCGACTTTGGGTGCAGCGGCGTGATTTCATACGTTACGTCGGTCACTGCCCGTAATACACGATAAGAACCTGTGTAGCGCGGCAGAAGTTTTTCACATAACCCCACACGTCGGGATGGGAGCCACAGCAAGACGAGAGATCCGGCAGGGGAGCGCACATCACGGTGCAGGCCATCGTAACGGTGTTTTTGAGCCTCTTGGGAGGCGGAGAGCTTGTGACGAGCAACCTGGCGGGCGGCGTCTGCTCGGGCGATAGCGTCACGCGCATATCTAGTGACAGGGCCGGCTGTGGGCAGCAGAGTGTCGAAGGGCAGTAAGGGGTCTCGTCCAAAGAGAAGATAGAAGGGCGAGTAACCAGCGGTATCATGGCGCGAAGAGTTGTAGGCGAAGGCGCACGATGCGAGTCACGTTGTCGGGGTTTGAAGGCTGCCTCAGTGTCGGCAGATCCTCGCACGTGGAACTGGCAGCTGTGTTAGGCAGGCGGTCAAAGCGGTGTGCAATGCGCCGGTGCTTGGCCTGCTCGAAGCGTCGACACACCTGCAGAACGAAGTCAACCGTAGAGCAGTCCCGGCATAGAAGTAGGTGGAAGGCATCGTCGGCAATGCCTTTAAGAATGTGGCCTACCTTATCGTCTTCGGTCATGTTGGGATCGACCTTTCGGCACAGTGCCAAGACGTCTTGAATGTATGTAATATATGATTCAGTGGCCGTTTGGGCGCGAGCTGCAAGTTCTTTTTTGGCAGCAAGCTGACGGCCAACTGGTTTCCCAAACAGGTCGCGGAGCTTCTGCTTGCAGGCATCCCACATGGCAATCTCTTCTTCGTGGGTTTCGAACCAGACGCGTGCGGTGCCGGCAAGATAAAATATCACATTGGCCAGCATCAGCGTGGCGTCCCACCTGTTGTGCTGGCTAACACGCTCATAAAGCGAGAGCCAGTCCTCAACGTCCACGCCATCTGTACCGCAGAATGTGCCCGGGTCGCGAGGGTGGGCTACGACGACAGTTGGCGTGGCAGGCGCAGACGGAGGGGCCGGGTCGGTAGTCATCTCGCCGGCTCGGCCCGTCGTCTCGTCAGCTCCTCGGGTCGTCGGCATGTCGGCTCGAACCCGCGACCTCCACCAAAAGATGTTACGGGGATGTTACGGCGGTTAATCTATATTGGCGGCTGCCCTGAGATGGCCAGCACTCAGCTCAGACACCGAGGGCCCAGCTACCAACTGTCAACGTCGTCGTCGTTCAGCGCACCGCCACTTCTTCGTTCACGATTCCTGCACTTATGGAGTAACCAGTTCACCGGTAACAATATATACTCCTCGTTGGACGGCCTCCATATATTGCATTTTATCGAAAAACTTCGTCCGTTCTCACCCCTTTTTTCACTGTTTTCAGTGCGCTTGGGAATAACTCGGAACTCCCTACTGTCTGATATACTGGCTAGCCTTAAAGTCAGCAAAAACGAGACGCGGAACGCATAGAAGACGCAGAACATTGTTTTCTTAATTTTTTTCTCCAAACCAGGGTAATAATTGTTTTAATTTCTGTGGTAGCTCATGCGAAGGAAAAGATGTGCTCTGCGAGTACGCACGTCAATGAATCTAAATACGACGGATGTCGGAGGCATCTAAGGAAATAGAACCGATGTGTAAGCGAGCAGAGTGAATGCGAGGAGCCACCCTTCGGACTGATTGCTTGTGGGGTCCTCCCACTGCGGTCTTGATATGATATGCCATACAGCCACATTTTTCTCCGGAATTACCAAAGCCATGACCTATATTGGAGAGGTAAGCGATGTTTCTCTCTCAATGCTAGTACACGTCAAGTTGACCGTTAGCTCGAGCGTCTCTGGAGATTAAGTCATTATTTATATTTCATCTGCTGCATTAAACGATGAAAGTTTGTACGCAGCTAAGTAATTGGGGTCATTCGTCGGTGGGACTACTCCCCAAGAAGACGCGTTATTAACCAACGTCAAAATATCAATGAGGCGGTTCATAAATGGCAAAATTAGCTGCCATCTGATTTAAACGCCAACTCACTGATTCAGGCATTACTTCGCCGAAACATTACTGAAGTCTGCCCTATGACGGATATATTGTTGAACATTGGGCTCTATTTACCAGCGCGGCTTTAGCAGCCACACCGGTTCCAAAATGCATGGCCAGGCTGCATTTGTAAGAAGATTTTTTGCTCCTCTTGAGAGAGAGTAGGCATTAGATGCCGCGAAAGAAACTGGAGGGCTAACGTAAGCTCCGCCTTAAGAATATGGCGCGACAGCCAATGTGTAAATTCCTAGATAGGCACAAGGTCATTCTATACATTACAATCATAGATCCCTGAGAGTCCTCATACCCCTCCTGGCTCAGAGTTGGAGCGCTTAAGCGATGCGTCACTGCCCTGCGATAGCAGGTGCTCCCAGGGGTGGGCCTTGTGCGACACAGGTTACTCTTTGGGAGGGACCAATCATTACTTTAGCTGCCGCCTGCCATGGTGGGCAGTTTGTTCACTGTCCGGTCGGCAGGCTGGGATGACGCCGCAAGGTCACTTGAACTAGATGGCTCACCTCCTACTAGGTTGCTCGCTGGGCACCACCTGGCAGAGTCATGCTCGTGCATTTTCGCTCACACGCCGACGTAGTAGATGCCGGATTTTCCGGGTAACGCGGCCTTTAACGCTCTCGCGGTCGAACAAAGTAGAATAAAATTTTATAATCAACATTGCTGAGTGTGTACGATGAGAAAAGGCCACGAAATCATTTGATGCCAAAGAAGCAAAGATAACCTGCACGCACCACTGCATCTCATGCTGCACTTGCTGGACGTCTGTCAAACGCCAAGCCACCATTTTAAAGGTTAAATATTAAAGACGCTCACTGCGACTGATGCCACAGAAATTGAGTCAAGATTAATGTGGTCCCCCGGACAGAGTAGCCGCTCGCTGCCACTTACGTGTACAGACCAAACGAGTGGCTGGCGTGATCGAACCGCTCAATCACCGTGGCACATGGTGTATCTCAGCTCCACTATCCTCCACCCATCACCCGTACCCTCTCACCTTTTATTGCGAAAGCAATACTACTTTCACTTTCAGCTCCTCGCGTGGCGAGGCCGCGGTAGCTACCATCGACTTTTAGCTTGACCTCTGCTATAACGTCATACCATCTGCCACAAAAACCAGGGGCCCAACTTGTGCCGTCGCGAGGCGAGGCCGCGCTTTCTAGTTGCTGCCTAACTCCTGCGCCCGCCGCGCGCGGCGCTCCTAGCGGTGTGACATCACAGCTGCAAGAGAAGGGCTCCAACTTGTGCCGTCGCGAGGCGAGGCCGCGCGTGGTGGCTGCTGCCTAACTCCTGCGCCCGCCGCGTGCGGCGCGCCTAGTGGTGTGACGTCACAGCTGCAATCCTGCGCCCGCCCCGCGCGGTGCGCTATTCGATTGGATTGTATTGGATTGGATTGTATAACCGATGCATCACAACAAGTCTAACCACAAGCACCACCACCAGCTACACCACCAGCTGAACCACAGCATAGCTACGGATATTGCTTTCGCAATTACCGTGCTTAACCAAGCTAAGCCACAGCCATTTTTTTTTCACTCTTTCTTCTTCCGCTATCATCCCTCTACCCTGTAAGCGGATAGAGGGATTTTCCTCTCTCTGTGTTGCCATCTGGCAACAGAGACGTGAGACAAACGATCGAACAGGTTTTACATAGGGGTTCTAATGCTAACGCATCAAACAAATTGAGACAAGAAATGTACCGTGTTGTTTTTTTTTTGTGTGGTGCTGCATATCCGGAAGCGCCGGGCCCTCTCCGCTGAAAGTAGCTCGGTTAACTGAAACAACTAGTTGGCTGCCGCACTTTCTTACCGCTAAGAACCGCTTCGCAACTTGATCAGGCCTCTTCCCCGCGGCACTGCGGGACGTCGGCTCTAAGTCCGGGTTGGGACTTCGCTGGCATAAGCGGACATTGTGAAGTTAAGCAAACACGGTAAAACAGCCCGATCTGTCACCTACCTACTCTTAGTGGCCGGGGCTTTATGATTAAGCAAATGAAGGTTTTGAACAGACCCCGATTCCTATCATTCTTGATTTCTTTCCTCACCCAGAAAGCAAAACACAAAAGTGAGCAGATAATTTACCGACAGACCAAAGTGAGACAAAGCTCGAATGAATTTAGAATTTAGTTTGCATTCGGCAGGAGTATTCGGGAAAGAAATGTTAATATAAAATGTAAATACTAAAGCTCGGAAATAAAAAAATTAATATTAATTTGTGCAAAAGTGTCCGGCTTATTACTCGGTTGAGGTGAACAGAAAGAATTCGTCCTTTTAGGCTTCATGGCTGGAACCTAAGACGAAACCATGTTTGTTCGAGAGTAATGTTATAATGATATCACTGCATCTATTTTGCGTCGTCAATGATAGCCGGCATCAAATTCTTCTCTGTAAAGCGCAACAAGTAGGAATTCTAAAGCAGTTCGTATAAGTGCACTGTGAATTCACTCGTCGCCAGAAATCCGAGCAAATTATGACTCATTAGTATTCTAACCGAACGAATCCGAGCTTTCTCTTATATAGATGCCTCCGCGATAACATGAATGATGTCGGTTCTGTCGGGAGGTCCTGCTCTCAGAAAATGGTTTGTTTTCAGGACCTTCGCAGTGTTTTAAAGGAGCAGTTGTTTTGAACTTAATCCTTTATTGCTTGCGTCTCAGTTCACCACAATGATGCACTACAAGGACGCACCTAAACATTAAGGACACTACTTATTTCCATATTAACCATATGTTAGGATGTTAGGAGAAATTCTTCACAAATGCTTAAATCGAATCACAAAGCTCCCTTCTCAAAACAATCAATAGCTTCGAAATGATGGAGACCGAGCGAAAATATGCAGCAGATTGTAGCCAAATTGACGAAGATGTGGTGGGTTGGAAATGAAAGTGTGCCTGGCTGGCCATCGATCCTTATAGCCTTCTGACGCAAGTGATTTATCTGTTGTGGCGTCACGCTTGTAACATCGCTGAAAATGCGTGGCACCTTCTGCCATGGATGGTTTATGTATTAGAACTCTCTGTGCACGCACTAACGGCAGGAGCGTATCCAAGGAAGAGCGAGAGGTCGCGTTTACATCAAGGCTGCGTTTTTGTTCTCCCACAGGGCCTGAAGTATCATTCTCAAAGTTTTCGTCTGTTTGCATATTGGGAAACCATGGTCGCTGTAGGACGAGGTCCTCAAATCTGCACCGAGACGCGCATACAGCCGCACATCCCTCCTAGAGCGTTCCAGAACAATTTTCATTGCCTCTAGCCAGCAGCCGAGTCGAAAACATGTAACATAAGTGGAGTGGCCTTATACGTCAGTAGTCACCAAGTGCAATTTCGCAAAATGACCGACCGTACTTGGTCTGTAAACGCACTTTGCGTTTCGTAACGCAGGACACCAGTATCGCCTAGAGACTGAACTCATAGGCTGCGCTAAATCCCGACTGATGCGAGCACTACGACAAGTTTTAGACTCATCGCACTCAGGGTGCCTGACTGGACTTCAGATGTCCCTGGGTGCAGCTCTCTTTGTGGCATTGTCTGAATGCACGCGTACTACGTTGTGAATAACTGCTTGCAGAGAGATTTGCTACACGTAGCATTAGGTATTTTAAGTTTACATCAATCTTAACATTTAAAGCGCAGCATTCGCATAACAAGGTTATCAGAAATTTTTTACTGAAACACGAGTGCTACGAAATCAGTGATGTACGTTTTGTTTCTTTGTAGATCCTACGTAATTCCGTTCACTTAAATTCTGCTTCGAAGAGACATCAAGCGCATGCAGTCGAACCGGTGGCATTTTCTAAGTAGCGAAAACAAGCGCCTTTTGACGGCAGCACTGGTGACCAAAATCTAGGGACTTTTCTTAACAAACTTGCAACACCATTTGTGCTAATGAGGTGCTAATTTTACGGCGAGAAGCCCTTTAAAGGACGTAGACAGGATAACCGTCAAAGTAATCAGTCATGGAAGAACAAGAGAAAGCGAGGAAGCGATTGCATTTGCTATCAATATACAATTGCTCCTGTAATACAAAGCTCAACAATAGCCCATGCATATACCTAACTTAGATCCCTCGATGATTCTAGCTGAAATAAGCTCGTCAAGACGTAGCTTAACAAGAGGCGTCTTTTTTTAATGAGAAATTAAGCGATTCAGGGTATTTGTTTCTGGTTACGTAGACCTGGTCTCAAAAAAACATAGCGCAGCTGTTGCTATCACAAGCCCTACCCTTAGGTTTTTTGCCTCAACGTGACTAGCTCAGGCGACACTTTCAGTGTGTGCGAACTGAGACAGGACAAGCTGAAAGAGGGGTGGCAAGAGGGGGAGGGAATAGAACATGTCTCAGTAAAGGCAGCCGTGAGTGGCATCGCGCAAAGATAAAGCCCCGCTATAAGCAGCGTGCGGGGTGAGCGATGGCAGCATTAACAACACAAGCGGCAGAACGAGCCCTTTCTGAGCGGATTCACTTACAGTGGGCTTATTTGCGTACGTTAGATAAGGTTGCGTTGGTGCTTCCCCCTGTCTTCTACCCTTTACTATCCCCTTCCGAGCTGCTTGGTTTTTAGAGGTGCTTTAAACCCAACGGAGTTATGAGGTTGAAATGGCGAAGAAGGAGACAAGGATGACGAAGGAGACATAGTTGGGGCATAAAAGGAAAGGCAAAGAGTAAGCAGGGTGAATTTCAAACGAAAAAATAAATATTCACAGGCACTAGCAGCATAAGCAAGCGACAGAAGGCGTGAAAGAAACCAAGGGGGAGAGTACATCATTGTGACTGTGTGAGCAGCGGTCACCCGTGCTGATGTTCAGTGCCTGCCACTGGCTAGAACTCTTGTAACGCGAATTACTGGCCATCTTTTAAGCCTTTTCTTTGCTTGTACGTTCGCCTCTGTTTCTAGTGACCCTTCTCCTCCATCGCATGGTTTCCTTCCTTCGGCGCTCGCACTCTAATCTTTGTAGCCGTCTCCTCTTTCCACCTAAGTTGCGCAAATTCTTTTCTAAAGAGACTCGCTAGGCGAAAACTTTAAAATTAGAACTCTAAAGGGTAAATAAAAGGCTTCGCCCGACTTGAGCTATGAGTCAGAGTAAGCTGACTCCGCGAACAGGGAACAATGAGTGACGTTGAACAAACTCAGCTTTAAAGAGCGGAAGGAAGGAAAAGAGGGAAAGTGGTGGGGATTTGAAATATTGCAATTTTCGTGGCGAGAATTCAGGGAAGGGTGGTGCGTGCTGGGATCCAAACTTTGCGAAGGTCGTTTATTGGAAAACTCAATCTAATAATGGGGTGAAAAGGAGGAAATGAAAGAACGGAGGAGCCAGGAGCGGCCAGTGTTTTCGGTGTATGGGGGCCAGCTTGGCGCTGCACGTAACGTCGGATTGTATTTAATTCAGTCGTGCATACCGAGTTTTCGCTCAGCAAGCAAACGAGCGCCGGAAACGAGATGGGCTGCGTTTGGCGCCGAACGGACGCGAGGCTCCCGTAGCCGGCGAGCGCTTAGGTTGGGCCTGTCGAGACCACTTATGGATGGCTCTGCTGCACGATAGAGAGCCGACCCACGCCGGCTGCAGAATGGTCAAATTTCCGCCGTCGATTATTTCAGAGCGGCCTTGTAGTAAATAGCTCCAGGCTAGTGTTCCCGTAACTCGAATAGAATAGTTAAATATACTGATATTTTTTGAACTAGATATGAGCAGGTCCCCGAAGAAAAGCTCAACGGGGGCAAAAAACGAAAGAAATTGAGAGGTTCCTCGACAACTGCATAATTGTATGTCACATGCAGAGACGTTTCCATGGAGCGCTGTCCCTCTCACTTGTTCCCCCTTCAGCAAGAATGTTCAGAAATTCTGAGGCTGAAAAGTCTGGCAAAAGACTGAACGCCTAAGAACTATGTTTCTCTCTGATGAGTTCGCAGCCGAGGTTGGCAGAAACTTACTGAACCGGACAGACCGCCTCACTGTTTTTAGCGCGGTGCGATGACATGCACAGTGCTCGGAGACCCTGAATTCCTTCAAGTGAAGGGAAGTAAATTGTGAACTCCGGCCTTTTTCTATGTTTTTCAGAAGCGGTATGTCCATGCCAACGAGGGTAAACCGCCTGCGTAAGATAGAACTAATCTCTGCTAATTCTTCATCTTTGGCTTGAATTTTGCGCCACATAATGACTCCAAAACCTCCCGCTGTTTAGGGCCCATGTCTGCTTTCTGAATGGGCGGCCGCTTCTTGCTAATATCGCATGGCGCTGCCTAGAGGATTTTAGTTCTCTTGCTTGAGGCCAAATTAAATTTCAAGACGTTTGGAGCTCTGCATCAAGGCAGTAGTAGTTTTTACTTAGGAAAAATTATGGCGTATTTCGCTACAACTAAGCAGCGGCGTGCACTTCCTATATTCGAGCATACGCTGATGCCTTCTTTGTGAGCCGGCACCTTCAATGCTATTGTACAGTCCCAGAGATAATATTAAGGAGCACGCGTCGGTGATAAAGCTCCTCCCACGCTTTACCTAACGAATGCCGGGAAGTTGTTTACATATCCGTTAGCACATGCCGCTGGTGCGCTCGAGTATGAGCGCACTCAATCATCGTATGTTCTTTACCGAATGCGTGGGAAAATTTGGAACGCCCAAGCGTGGGCCAACATACTTTGGCCCCATCTGTAAGTGTGTTTCATAGCTTGCACGCCTTACATGCCTCCAGCGACCACGTACGAGTGACTTGGAATTTTCTTTTTAGTGTTACTGCTTCCGGCTAGCACACTTACGCAAGTGAAAGGCGCGCCTGGTGGCGACAGGTGTTCTGTTGTACATAATCTAGAAAGCACAAAAAACATCTCTGAATAATCGTTAGAGGTTCAACCGGGGCGCTTACATGGTCGGAGTTCTCATTTTCTTTGGGCGTTTAACAAGCGTTCCCTTCAGAACTGAACACCTGAAAGCAGCACCACCTGTGACTTCTTTCAAAAGATTTTGGAAGGGAACTCTAACCGACCTGAATAAGTCCCTCTCTCAAGATAGCAAGAGATGGTTGTTAGAGGCAGTCGCTTCACCTGCGAGCACCAACGGGGTGCGCCCTTGGTGATTAAAATCGAAATGTTAGTTCAGCTCTCTTTTCATGCTGCCTAGAACACTCTTTGCTTGCTTTTCTCGTTGTGTTTCCCGATCTTCTTTTCCTTCCTGGGACAATATTTAAGCCTTCTGTACTTTTTTCTCCCGACCCGCTTCTCGCGCTGTCAAGGCAGCGCGTGACGAAGGATTCCTTTTTCTTGCTGTTTGCCATTCGTCTCAAGGAGTTTGCAGTTCCTCTATATTCCTCGTTTTTTTCCTACTTAAATTTTCTGCCTTTATCCCTCTCTTTCCCTTTTACCTTTTTTTTCCCATTGCCATTTCAGAGGCGCGGACAAGCGTTTCCAGGGAGCGCCGGCAACACTTATTGAAGAACTCATTATTTTCCCTTAATTACATTGTGAGGAACGGCATGTGCGTTGCCTGAGAACGATAAAAAAGTTCGAAAAGGAGAAGCCCGCAATGCTGTCATCAATACCACGAATGGCCGCTCAATGGTTCCGTGCTGTTTTCGTTAGCAACAGCCGACACTGGAGCTAGCTGTCCAGACGACGCTCTTAGCTCTCTAGATGACACTGGAGCTAGGTTGGGCCCAGGAAAGGACGTGTTCCGTGACTTATGCTGCGTAAACTCTGTGTTCTTCGTCCTCTTTTGCAGCTTTGGTCAGCTTTGTTCGCTGAGGCACGCTTGAGCGAAAAACAGACAATCGATATTCATTATAGACTCGATCGCGTTCTGTGCGCCACTCTTGCGTCCTATGTGAACCAGCCCAGCATGTTTTGGTGTGAAGGAGGAAAGAAAGGCGGCTCACATTTCGAACTCCGCCTGTTTAGCTTTTATTGCGAAAGCAATATTGCTAGCACTTTTCTGCCGTCGGTGGAGGTCGTTCCTTCGCTCCGGCGCAGCTGCGGCGCACGACCACGTGACAGCGTGACGTCATGACCAGAGGAGAGCAGGGGCCCCAACTCGTCTGTTCGGCCGTAGTCGTTCCTTCGCTCGGCGCGGCGGCTACCACGTGAGGGCGCTCGCTAGGAGAGGATAAACGGGGCGCCGGAGGCGCGCTCCGCTTAGTCATGTCTGAGGAGTTGTACAAGGCGTCGCTGGAGCGACGTGCTGCGCGCAAACGCCGGCGCCGTGCCGAGGAGACAGATGAAGAAAGGCAAGAGCGGTTGACTAAGCAACGCGCCTATGCCGCAGAATGGCGAGCCCACCGGCGTTCTACAAGTTCAGTGTGCGAGAGTAGTATCATGGAATCTCTGACAAAGCGTGGTCATTGGAATCAACAAACAGTAGAAACCATGTTGCGTCCAGAGTAAATCCTTTAGTTGCGCAAAAGGCGAAGCCATGCCAAACCGCCAGCAGAGCCGAGCGCAGCCAGGGAGCTATTGCTTTCACAATCACTCAGGGCTAACCAGAGCTAAGCCACAGTTAATTTTTTTACTTTCCTGTAACGATAAAACGGGTATGCGTTATCTAAAAGAAGAAACACCAAAGTGCTTCGCTCTTCTATTAAAGTTACAAAGTTAGGAGAGTGGATACAACGGCACGAATTTGATACGAACTGCTAGCGCCCCAAGAGAACGTGATCAAACGTGAACAAATAAATGCGGCTTGCAGATGCAGTATTTTGAGCGTTTAAATTCATGAAAGCAAGAAAGTAGAGACGCGGGTTTGTCAATTCGTTGTTGATGATAGGTTATGAATAGTGCGCAGGCGGTTTCTGGTCGAGGTCAGAAGAGGCTCGCAAGGAAAGTGCATGAAGCTTTTAATGGCCATATTCTTGCGCTAATTTGTAAAGAAAGAAAACAAGCTACGAATGCACCAATAGGATTTGAAATAAACGATGTCAAGCCTAAGTCTAAATAATTGCAAAGCTTGAATATAAAGGATATTAAAGACGCCAATCGTTGCATAAAAACAAAGAAACCTGCCCACAAAGAGTTTGAAAAATGAGAGTACGAAAAAGATTTCATTTTATTGCCACACCTAAGCTAGATTATCAAGAAAAGCCCATCCAGGTAGATTTCTTGACTTCTAAACTAGGCCCTCAAGAAAAATGTAAAGAGGTTCGCGTATTTTGAAGCGACTGCTTAAGATGTACATTGGTCCACTGTAAAGCTGAAAGAGCAAGGAGTACTAATAGTGTTTTACGAAAACAAAATCAATCCACAGCGGCTCATTGAGCCCAAATATCCAACTGATATCTGTGGTAACAGTGGCCCAAGAAACGATTACATATTTTGTTATGCTGCATAAAATCATAAATAAAGCCACTCCAAATCATAAGTCGAGAAATATATTGCGACAGTGTTTACTACTTCGCTTTCATCGGGAAAGCAAACTCAGCAAGCGCTTCGGATATGGAATGAAATGCAAAGCCCAGCTTGTTCTGTGGCGACCGAGAAGAAGTTATTTCCTGAAAGGAACCAGACAGCACCTGGAAACGTGTATGACCCACCTGAGAATCATGTAAAGAAGGCCATGTTCCATAAATTAAAAAGAAGCGGTACTTTTTTCTTTATTCTGCGTATAAAGGGGCCTTCAAGGTTCCGAAGAAAAATAAAGCAAGTAAATACAAAAAAAAAAACAGGGCATGCAACTGCGAACTCTGGCGAGGCTAAAACAGGCGGCACGCAGAATGCGGGGATGAGGGCTTCGCGAGAAGCTAGGAGTTAAGAGGAGAACAGGAGGACGTCAGGGGTATTGCGTACCTGAGCCCTTAGCCCCTTCAATATCGCGTTCACCTGGTTTGCCAAGTCACCTCTGACTCTGCATCTTTTCATCGCACAGGCGCACTAAGCGGCGATGCTTTTCTCAAGCAACTTGAGAGAAGAAGAATCCAGAAAGGTGTTCCAGAGAATAGTAATAACAGAAAAGAAAGTGTGTGTTATGCTCCAGATGCGAGATGAGGTTTTCCGGGCGAATAAAAATAACTTATGTGGCCTGACTTTACGCTGAAAAGCAAGGAATAAGCCAGAAGAATATGTTGGTAAGGAGATAAGAAAGCAGCAAAAATTCGGTAACAGCAAAAAAAGTTTTATTTGCCTCAGCCCAGGTAGCTTTCTTGCTTCTCCAGAGGGCTCTGTTGTTTCCTTCACTTTCATGCTGAGCCTGCTATTTATACGCCGGCTTCCAAAAAACGCTTCAGTCGCGCCTTAGCCTAGTTTGTTCATCGCTTTGCTTGCGAAGCATCCGCTCTTTTAGCGAGAACACGCGAAAGCGGTGAGACGCGCTGGCCTGGTGCGCAACGGCTGGCTTGAAAAGCAATCTCGGGGGGCGCGAAGCAGGAGTGCCTATACGGGAGGCAAGGCCAGCAGGCGCGCCCTGGAGCTAGCCTGGAGCCTTCACGCGGGATGGCCTCGTTGGAGTGCATAACGCAGTAAAGTGAAGCGCACACTTAAGTCACTTTTCACGGAGTCCTGGTGGCTGCGGCATCAAATGCTTCGTTACTGGCCCGATATGGTCCTACGGTCCTCCGACACCGGGGATCTGGAGACGCTATTGATATTCGTAGCATTATCTTCACCGATTTGCACCTCCTTTTGCACGAGACAAAAAGTAAAGTAGTTGGGGCGCACTTCTGAAGAGAACAAGCGGCGAACCATGTCGGCCCACGACAGCGATGGGGTGCGTAAACCACCGGCGCAATGCAGCATATCAAATCATTTGAAAGTGAGCCTACGAATATACCGGGTGTGTCGCCTAAGATTTTACACACTTTCTAAAAACAGGGTTTTTGACTTAAAAGGGCGCTTTTATCAGCATACCTCTGTCATGAATGCTGTACACAACTATTCAGCCCAGACAAGCTGATTACCTCACTGGTTAATTAATATGCATAAGGAAATTAGTATCTGTCACCGTTAAGCATCGTAATCATTGAGAGACCTGTAACCTACTGTAAGTAGTACCGATATTAGTTTTTAGAATTCGTAAACCGCGGTTACCCTCGGCGCTGCGCCCAACAATGGAGCTTGGAGGCAAAAAAACCACTCCAGTGCACCTAACTCGTCGATATAGCTCAAATTTCTAGGGCCACAGCGCCGAGGTAACATGTTTTCGAAATTCTCAAAACTTATATGTATATATATATTCCTTACGGAGGGCTACACGCCTCTCAATAATTATATAGCCTAACAGAGATTGTTAAAACCTAACTTATCAGTATTAGTTGATGTGCCTGCTAATTAGCACATCTTAGCTCTATTCACATGTACTGCACCGATGACAATGCTATGCCAAAAAAAGTGCTTTTCTAACTCAAAAAGCCTATTTTGAAGACATTTGCAAAGGCTTACGTGCAACGACCATTATAGCTTTCGTTTTTTGTCGTAGGGTTCCGATTGGGTGAATGCTAATGAGTAATTACCCAATTACTACTAACGCATAGTAGCAGCATTTATTGTTACCTTCGTGCAATGCTTTTTTCACGCAGCTCACGTCAGTGTCAGCTTGAGAACACGTTTCGATAAACGAGGCCAAAGAGAGCATAAACTTCGAAGGTGATTTTCTCAACTTTCAATTTTCTTTGATTTTTATCACTCATGGCTTTGACATTTAGTAATTAATGATAGTAATACGATTCTGATTTCTATGTACGAATCGTGAGACAGGAGTGCAATAATGCTTTCGATGTGTCTATTTAAACTATCAGTGGATTCTTAAATTTATTTTTCAAAACATTTTCAAATAAATATTTCTAAGAGCGACCAAGGCTATGAAGGACTCGTATATATATGCATGGAGAAGTTTAAACTTCATTTTCTTGAAAACTGGGTACCTATTAAAAAAAAGAAATCATTATTGCACAGAGATGTGGTGCACGAACAAGTTGATATAAACACTTTTGCATTTGCTTTTTAGTCCTTTAAAGCCCCGGAGCTTACTTCCTGAGGGTGTTAATAATAATTACTGAACAACTATTGCAGACAGCCTAATTTAAAATGGTGCTCTGAAATCTCCTTTCAATGTTGCGCACTTTTTGCCAAAGTTTTCGTTTTAATTTCGTGCTAAATTAACGAATACAAGTTTATTTGCCGCGTCGGCCCAAGTTTCTAGCCGTGCACCATTGCCCCTGGGCAAATTGCGTTCATTATTGTTGATATGCTTGCCTCCAGTGCCGCCGCTCTCACTTGCAGAGCTAGAGAAGACAACGTCGCGCTCTCCGCATCTCTATCACTCACTGCCACTATCCCTGAGCTCATTCATGGGCGACAAAATCTTATGTCCGGTGCAACCGGAAGCTCTGCTTCAATAAATAGCACGCTTCAGGAACGCACATACATATTTCGCGCGCGTTATGTGACTATGACGTGTGAATTTTTTTGCTTGCACGAGGAAACACTGTGGTGTTCCCTGGAGCGTATCGGAATGCGACAACGACGATGTACTACAGGCTCCAGCTAGAAATTGTAGTGGAATCTTTACTGTCATCCCGTCCGATACGAAAGTTACTTCACTTGAAGAAGGGCTTCATTAAGGAACTCGACGTCGTGTACGAGTCTGTCTCCCGTGGGCGCATTTGAAGAATCCGGGGTTGTTTGGAAACCTGCAATTATGCATTTCGGCGGCGATGTAACCCGAGGAAGGCGACAGATTCCGGCTTGAGTAATTATCCCTGGAAGCAAACATCCCGGCCGTCGTAAACATCGCTTCGGAGCAGTGATTCTGAGAAACGCGCCGCTCTTTCCCACTTCGCTGTTTCCGACAAAACGGCTGTGTTATCGTCGCGCTCTGTCAGCGATCACGGCGCTCAACTATGTTTCTCGGCAGCGGTTACTTTCCTCGATGCGGGTGAGTTCTATTTCACTGTGGACAAATTGTCGAAGACAGTTATTTTTAGATGGGAGACGGAAGCACTGGTCGACTGCGCCATGCCAACGCGCAACGCGTTAGAGCAATTATTCGCAAAGTGTTCGCGAGACGCGAGACACATGATGCATACAGATTTTCTTTGAATTTTAATGCAGCAAGCAGTTCGCTCCCGTCCAGTAACTGAGCACTCAACGAGGATTCATTTGGTCATAAATAATATGCTAGGAGATATCTGTATTACTCCTTGCGGAAATGAAGCTGCGAAGCACAGGCGACAATGTACACGTTTTCTCCACGCACTTTAGACCAGACGGGCCGTATTACGGTTCCTTTTATCTTATAAAAACCTTTGTGCGGGTGTCCTGGCGTATGGACACCTTTTTGCGAGGAAATAACACTTGCAGCCTGTTTTTGTAACTTTGCCTCACATAATCACATAACTCTCTACTTTGAGAGATGCCTGAAAAAGAAAAGTGCAATGTTTGATTTTGTCGCATGGGACTGCGCAATTTGAATCCATTAAAAATGGCCGGCAAGTTTTTCGGAGTGCCAAGAAGAATTTATTTTCATCCACACGGGACACCGAATCAAAGACATGGTTGCGAAATTCAAATTGAGCCCCAATATACTTTTTCTTGTTGCTTGGTGGCACGCCATTTGCATAACTACCAGATTCAAGTAAACCACTCGTTGTTGGAGACTACAATGACAGCCTCACTCATTGAAGAAATATGAGAAAGGTCATAAATAATTGGTCTCAGTTCCTCAGGCAATTCGTGCGGTCCTTCCCCTAATGAGCCTTAGTTAAGAATAAACCTATGGGTTTTTAAAGGTGGTGCTTTTCCCGAGCAATCTCTATGGAATCCTGCTATCCTATTAGGGACGATCTTTTGAAAAAGGTAGGTAGTCACAATGATCGTAGTAAAACGAGGTTTCTCTTCCAAGGATGGTTCGTTGTGAAGGAAAAAGCTTTTCCGTTTTGAAGTGCCCGCAGTAATCCTCTGCATAACTAACTGCAAGAATTTGCGTCCATCCCAGACTGCGTTCCGAAGGAGCCTGTTTAACTACAGCCATCGCTAACGAAGCTGTGAGACGACGAAAGCGCAGGCTGCTCTTAAGTGGCCAAAGAATGCCCCCCCAAGCCCGTGCCTTTCTCCTGTATTCCCTTTTCTTTTCTGTCTCCTTCCTTTTCAGTCCTTCCAATTCTCTCACTTCCTCACAAGCACCATGCATAGCATTAGCATCGGGATGGCCGGAACCGCTTAGGAGGAACATAAACATTGAAGACACGCAAAATGGATATGCTTAGTTACGGCTAACTTTCATAACTGCAGCAATTAAATAAAGCTGTAGAACAGGCAAGCAACTAAGCTACTGAGATAGTGAGCGCAAAGGAATAACCACCTCATTACTCAAGGAGAAAAATCTGCTTGCGAGTCACGGCGCTCATGGTAGGCCAGCGCTATAAACAACCCTGGTTGCTCTAATGAACGTTTTCGCCGGGCAGCAGCTGGGAATACCTAGGATACGCTCCCAAGTTTCCGCCTCCGTGAGGCACGTTACCTGTTGATTCTTAATTAAGAACGGTACATCCTTCCCCCGAGCAAGATGTTGTGTTTTCCTGCTGTCGCTCTGCTTTTTCATAGATGTTTCTTTAGGCGTTTAGTGTTTTTTTTCGGAATGAATAAAGGGATCTCAAAAGAGAAAAGCCAGCAAACAAGGAAAGTTGGTTGGCAGTGTAAGAACTTAGGCGGTGTTTGTGCAAACACAACTTCTTTAAAGGTACACGATAGCTAATATATTCTCTCCCCCCGTTAGCCTCTTGAGTAATTATTCAGGTTTATTATTTTTTATAGAGATGTGTATTGACACAAGGAATACAAACGATACACGATGATTGATAAAAAAAACAATTGTTAAATAAAAAAAATTGAACTTCTATTAAAGTCTAAGAGTGAGCGGAGTGCGGACCCTCCGTAAAAAGCAGGATATAATGCAGGATTGTACGGCGAGAGGCCCGCTGCAGCCAGGTGTCGAAATCTCGTTGGCTTCAGTGCCGGGCAAACCTACAGCAGGTGTGTATATCGGTCTCAGTATACCCGCGCTAGCAGACAGGGCACCCGGAGCTAGATATGAGTCCGGAAAGTGAGCCGCCTTCGGCAGGAGTGAGGGCAGCCACGACCCGACACCGAGGCGCAGCATTTTCTGCAAGGATAAGACAGCAGAGTAGAATTACCGCGCATGCAGAGATGAGAGCACGTGTGCAGAGACGAGGGTGCCGCTCTCTTGTTAAATTGAGGAGCCGAGTCAATGATGTGGTTAGGGTAGCAAGCTGGTCGCAGAATCTGTACAGCTTTGGCAACTCAGGAGGTTACGTGGTACTCACTTAATAGGAATTGGCTGCGGGGTCGAAGCCGCGAGACGGTGGATGTTTTGACGGTTTTTGTGCTGCCTCCACTCGTAAACCTTTCACCTAGCTTCAGGGAGAAAAAACACATGGAAGCGTACCTAGGCAATACATAAGGTTTATAAATTTTTATTGCAATAAAATCGAAAACCCTTCATTTCAGAACTGCACTCGCTGTTTCGGGCCCTGCTCCAAGTCCTAGAAGTACAACTAAGGCTTGTTCACTATCCTGGGTCAAGAGATCCGCAGGCTGCGCCGCATAGGTAGGCAGGAGTCGTTTCAGTTTCAGGTTCAGTGTTTCAGTTGTAGATTAGGAGAACAGTTGAGCAAAACCTTTATTTGTTTGTTTGCAGGGATTCAAGATGTTTTATTTTTTTACGACTTGCTGCGCCCTTTTCCGTCCTATATTTTTACGAATACTTTCTTATTGTACCTTTCCTCGTCTGTAATTTTATTGTCGCATTTGTTTCTTGGCCCCACTGTTTTTTTCTTCTTCTTCCTGGATGTTCTTGCGGTCTGAAGGCAACATTTCGCCTTCGTTCTTGCTGTGAGATGCATGACTGCGGTACCTTTGTACAGTTGTTGTGAACAGTTTTCGTTGATGAGTTTCCTAATAAATTTTTTTGCTCCATCTCTTTTCCTTGTGAATCACCCTGGAGAGATAATTTATGAGCCTCGCTTCTGGTATCAGAAATCGCCGATTAGGGTAGAATGTAAAAGAGGAGGGCGCAGAGGAAGTTTTCTAAGATGGATGCCGGCACTCTGGCAAAAAATTGGTGTTCACCCAGTTCCTAATGTGAACAGACATGAACAGAAAAAAAGGAGTTTGGTGTAGCAAAGGGGAAGACAACGCACTTGCTGCATCAAAAGTATTTTAAACGCACGCAATGTAGGAGAGGACGTGCGACCAGTGCAAGAAGTCTAGACGCGCCTTCACACTATATAACAGCATCGCCCTTTCATTCCTTGCCTTATGTCGTCTCCAGACATCGCATCAGACGACTCAGACTGTGAGAACTGCATCACCTGTAGAAGGGAAATATTGTTCAGAGGTTGAAAAATCGCCTCGTAAGGCTCTAACAGTGGTCTAACCAGCAGAGCAGAAACGGCGTCAAAGAAGATGCCGCCAGGTGTCACCAAAACGTCACGAAAACGTTTTTTTCTTCACTTACCGTACCCCACTACTCCCCATCTCCTCAGCCCTGTTCTCGCTTCTTGAGTCAACCATAAATTTCGCCATTACTAAACAACGGCTTGGCATCGTGTCAACGAGAGGCTGCGTCATCGCGTGTCAGTGGTTTCGGTTATCGATATACACCGCCTGCTGCCCTCAAGCCTCGTCCTTGTGTCGCCATTGTGGCGAGACCGTGGATAAGCGTGAGAAATATGCTGAGCAGGCGCCTTTGAAGCGACTTTCATAATTACAGGAGATTAATTCACTCTCCTAATTCTAAACTCCGACGCGTCCGTATATCAGCCCTGCGCATGCGAGTGTATGTCTAATGCTGGCTTTCATCCTCGTAGCGTGCGCCGCGGCCGAAACGTGGTCGGGTGCGCGTAGGAAAGCGCTTCGACAGGAACACAGAGAGCGTTCTTTCATAAGCGATAAGAGGATCTTAAGAGTGGCTGAGAGAGATGCGCAAGAGAAGAGATCTCATTGAGAGGATATTCCGGAAATACGCATTACGTAGCCTTCGTCTTTCCTCCCAAATATTTTGTTTTTGTTTTTTTGCCTCGCCCCTGATTTTCTAAATCGTTCCAGTTTCGAGAACCACGCGCCGAATCTAGCATGCCACTCTTTCTCAGTGTCTCTTTGCTATGCGTCTTTATTGGCAGGTTTTGTTTTTTGTTGTTATATTTTTTCTACCCGACGGTGACCAGTCTTGCCTCACGTCACATCCTGGCAAGGACGAGTATTAGCGGGAGCCAGCGAAATGGTAGCACACGTCAGGAGGCGAAAAAGTGTGAAGTTCTCCCCCTACCCCAGAGACGCGTCTCTCACAGTCTGAGTCGCTTTCGGACGTTAAACTCATAACCATGTAAAAACCTTAAACTGTATATAAAAGGAAAAACTGTTCACCACTGCTCTACCCAAAAACAGAACATCAAACCTGTCCGCAGGCAAGCAGCGCAGGTTGAAAAGCGTGTGCAAAAAGGGCGTATGAGAGTATTTTTTGAGTCCCTTTGTGATGGTATGTATTGTTTGTTTTCGTTCCTTTATATGCTTATTGGCGCGGTATGCGGACCAGTATAAAGATCAGATGGTGATGGAATATATGGACGGCATCAGTGTTAATCAACAGCAGCTTCACGCTTATCAGTGGCGGCTCCCTGCAGAAAATCCCCTCATTCTTGATGTGTTGGTGCGTTGTCATATGTCACCCAACTTCGCGCACTTTTAAGCGTGGAGTGCCCAGACACCCTTAGAGCGTGGGGGGGTAGCGGTCTCGGACTCAAAGGAGATGCCCTCGACTCAGCGTGGCAAGCTCGGCGGAGACCAAGTGACAAGAGGTTTTTGGTCGTTTGGTGCCCAGCTTTCGCCGGTCGCAAGCCAGAGAATGGGTCGGAGCCAAAGGTTCACAAACAAAACAATGTTTATGCAGCAATGAGACGATAAAGAGAATTTCACAATCACTAGTACAAACACATACAAAGTGATTAACAAAACAATGCAACTCGTGCAAATTTAGTCTCGAGAGAGAATACAATACAAAGGCAATATTGCACCTAAAGTGCACTAACACAGAGAGAGACAAACAAAACACAATTTTTTCACCGGGCACTGCGACAGTCCGACGACCAGAAGTCCACGACGATGCCGTCCCGCAGACTGACGAACGTTGCCTCGTTGGTCCGATGCTGGCCGAGTGGTGTTTCCCGGGAGTCGAACGGGCGCGCTTCAATGAAGCTTAAACGGTGGTTTGGACTAATTAACAGCGGTCAACGTCCTTCTTTTATAGGCTCGCTTCCACGTCTAATTGTTCTATGCACCAGAGTAGGCGCGCACATACACGCAATATCGGCCGTGCAGTCTGCTTTCCCTCTTCGCGCCGGCCGCGCGTCCTCATTGGTCAGAGGTCGGAAGAGGCTCCTCGCAGGTTCGGGCTAGTTCTGGCGTGGCGCCGCTGCCGACGTGCGAGTGAAGAGGATGGGGCATGTCGTAGCGCACGCAAGGCTACGCCCTCTCCGTGAACGTCGCGCAGAAACGACTCGGGCATTCCAGAAAAATCGGCGTCGTGGATGACTCATTCCCTCCCCGCACGCCGTGTCGGTGAGCGGTGGTGGTGGGGCAGCAATGCACACCAGGCTAGTCGCACAGCGGGGGTTCCCCTTTTCCCCCGTTTTACGACCGCGCCGGCGAGACGCCTCCGTGCGGCGCTGATTTTGTTTGTTTGCTTCAAAAATGCGCCGAATTTTGTGATACCATGAATGCAGACGACGCTAAATAATAGTTTTCTTACTAGGAGTCTCAGAGAAAATACACTCTGTTCATAACAGCAGTGAAGTTACGAATAAGTATTTGCGTTCTTCCACAGGTATAAGGAATGTTACACCCTCTGTATATTTTGACAGAGAAATGAATTCCTCTAACATGTTCCTCGATGTCACCCACACTTCGCGCACTTTTTGTGGGAAGCTCCCAGACACCCTTAGAGCGTGTGGGGGTAGCGGTCTCGGACTCAAAGGAGATGCCCTCGACTCAGCGTGGCAAACTCAGCGGAGACCAGCCACCAAGTGACAAGAGGTTTTTGGGCGTTCGGTGCCCAGCTTTCGCTGGTCGCAAGCCAGAGAATGGGTCGGAGCCAAAGGTTCACAAAACAAAACAAAGTTTATACAGCAATTGAGACGATACAGAGGGTTTCACAATCACTAGTACAGACACATACAAAGTGATTAACAGAAAAAAGCAACGCGAGCAAAGTTAAAACTCGAGAGAGAATACAATACAAATGCAATATTGCACCTAAAGTGCACTAACACAAGAGAGAGAGGTAAACAAACAAAAACACAATTTGTTCACCGGGCACTGCGACAGTCCGACGACCTGAGGTCCACGACGATGCCGTCCCGCCGACTGGCGAACGTTGCCTCGTTGGTCCGTGGCTGGCCGAGTGGTGTTTTCCCCGGGAGTCGAACGGGCGCGCTTCGATGAAGCTTAAACGGCGGTCCGAACTGACTGATAGCGGTCAACGCCTTCTTTTATAGACTCGCTTCCACGTCTGTTTTTTCTACGCGCCAGAGTAGGCGCGCACATACACGCAGCATTGGCAGTGCTGTCTCCCTTCCCTCTTCTCACTGGCCGCGCGTCCCCATTGGTCAGAGGTCGGGGGTCGCGTCTCGAAGATTCCAGCGTGTTCTTGAGTGGCGCCGTTGCCGCCGGGCGAGGGGGACATGTCTTGGTGCACGCAAGGCTACGCCCTTTCCCCCTGTCACTGTAGAAGCGACTCGGTTGTTCCAGAGAAATCTTCGTGGATGACTCATTCCTTCGGCGCACGCCGTGGCGGTGGAGAGAGACGCACGCGCTCGGCGGGGGCTTTCCCTCTCTCCCGTTGGGCTCACGCCGGCGAGACGCCGTGCGCGCGGCGGTTTTTCTTTGTTTGTTTCTAAAATGCGCCGAATTTTGTGACACTCGAGAAGCATTCTAGGGTATCCCTCACTAACGGGGAGCAATTGCAACTAGCACAAATAAAGGTTATTCATGGAATTTTGTTTTCGTGCTACTGTTGGAAAGGCACGACTTCTTGGAAACGTTGTCACGTTGGCTTTGATTATGATAAACGCAACCTCATTTTCGCTTACATTTAGGATCGGAGAAAAGCTTTGTAGCAATAAAGAGAGTATCCAAATGAAATGAACCGCATACATCTTGTACTGAGATTGATTACTGCAAACTACTATACTACACTGACCAGTAAGAAGCATGTAAAAAGCTCGAATGATTATAGAAGGAGACAGTAGACTACTTGAACTCTCAAAAGCACTTTGTACCAGGCAGTTCATTCCCAACAAGGACTGAGCCCCTGAGCTCTGTAAGGAATTTTAAGGCGATTTCTCTGAGCGTCACTGTAGTGTGCCACGCATAGTAATTGAAGTTGAAATAAAGAGGTCGTTTCAGACATTTCTCGAAATAAATTTGTAACGCCCTAAAAATTGACCATAACAAAGAACACGGCGATGCATAGAGGTAGCACGACAACGGCACGAAAAAAAAGCACCAACCTGTTGATCGGCGCCAAATCTGCCGCTATCACTGTCTCGTGCAGAAAGGACACGATGAGGAATAATGACAGAATGGAAAGAAAGTGAAAAGAGAGAAGGGCTCAGGTGGGAGCAGCAACGTGGGTTTAAATTAGATGCCTCGATGTTCCCTGCTGCTATCCCTTCGATACTTCGTTTATTAAATACGTATTCATTGCCCTCCGTAAGCAGATGAAGGAAAGCACACACGGCGGTAGAACCAAAGGGAAAACGGGTGGAATGCCGTTAAGAGGTTATTTGTGGCAACACATCAGTGGAGAAACTATATACGGCCTTTTCTCAAAAATTCATAATGAAGGCGATTGAAAAACGGAGTTCGCCAGCATTTCGAGAAGTACGCAGCTGACGCGCCACCAGCAGAAAAATGTTAGTATTGCACATTTTGTACTGACAGAGTAAATTAAACCTTTGTGGTCACGTTACTAAGTGATCATTAAACAAGTAGTAACAATACTGTCAAAAAAAGACACTTTTGTTCATCAAAGATTACGACTTTCGCAAAGTTATTGTGTGCTCCGTTCGATGTCAGTGTACGGTAAAGAACACCAAGTGGTAGACATCAATTGGGATGTTTCAACTACGTCTCTCATGACCCGCTCCAGGCTTAGGAACGTTCAATAACACATTAGCTTCCTCTCCTTCCATTAAAGCCAAATAATTATTTACAGCCGTTCCCTTCCTCTATCCGCCTTCCTTTTACACTTTCTTACGAATAACCGAAAAGAAAGGACAAAATACCCAGTTCGTCTAATCGCGATTGCTTTTGCACTAACATTATACCTTAATTTTTCTCTTTCTCTTTGAAATTCTTTTCAAGATAACCAGGGTTTGATTAGAATTCAATGAATGCCTGGAAGTGGAATAGAAATGGACCTGGGCAGAAGATAGATACCGGATTGAAAAAAAGAACGTCTCTTTTCTCCACTTCCGAGACTTTGCATCGCACTTGGCGCTCAGGGCCAATATATTTCAATCAACCCCGGCAGCGGGCGCCTGAAGCGAAATTGAATTTGCGAGTCCACATTTATCCGAAGTGAAATAGGCCTATGGAGCCATCTAGGAAAAAAAAATTGAGAACAGCTCTTCTCATTACCTTTTGGTTCTCGGTTAGCTTTGATAGAGTCAAAGTGCCTTATTTCTGCATTAAGACAGCTTAGCGAGCGCGCTTTATAGCACCTTCACTTCCAGTGTGCTGAGAGGTGCTGGAGCTGGAGGGTCAAATTTCGGTCAGTGACAGCCTCTTCTAATTTCTTGAAGACCTTGCATAAGCAAAGTTGCCCTTCTGGTTAGCTTGTTTTCGTTTCTATTTCTTTCTGTCTATCATGCAACTAGTTGAAACTACTTTAAGGTATACCGCGTGCTTATTAGTTAGAGCAGTGTTTTAACTTGCTGTATTATGCGTTGCTGGTTTCAAATGTTGATGCAGAAGCATCCAGTGAATTACACCGATGGTATTGTCATGCAAGATAGGGCGACAAGTCGCAAACCAGCAGAGTACGGCAGCCAGCCAGGGCGAGACAATTCAACGTCTTCTCTTTCATGCGCCACCTGAGAACACCAGGTGGCATTACTCCCCCTCCCCCCAAAAAAGAAAAATATAAAAGCGGGGCTGAAGCACGAGGAATGGAAGAGAAAAAAACAACAGCGCAAGCGCAAAGTGAGTGAGTGAAAAACATTTATTGCTCCAAAAATCAGGTTTTAGCGGTGGGCCGATGTCTTCATGTCTTCGGCCTCTTCACAAGGTCGGCGCCCCTATGTGCCAGAGAGGTGGCCGAAGGAGTCCCACGCGACATCTAGCGGAACACTCAGCGTACTGTTCATTACCGCGTGAAGTACGGTTTCATGCGGAATACGTGCACGACGTCAGTGCGGGTTGGGCGACATGAGGCTGCACAGTTCCTTCAGGAAGAACTCCGTAGGTCACTTCTGCGACGCGGCGATTAACTCTGTAAGGTCCAAAGTAACGGCACATCAGTTTCTCAGACAAGCCTGGGCGGCGTACCGGGGTCCACACTCAAACTTGGCCACCGGGATGGTATTCGACGTGCCGATGACGGAGGTTGTAGCGGTGCGCATTCGTGCTCTGCTGCCGCTGAATGTGAATACGGGCAAGCTGACCTGCTTCCTCGGCACGCTGAGCGAACTGCTCGCGTCTGGCGGGAGTGGGTGGTCATCAGTGCAGCATGGAAGCATTGCATCCAGCACCGTCTGAACGTCACGTACGTAGACCAGCTGAAATGGTGTAAAGCGGATCGTCGCCTGGGTGGCCGTGTTATAGGCGTATGTGACGTACGGTAGAATGTCGTCCCAGGTTTTGTGCTGAGAGTCTATGTACATTGCGATCATGTCGGCGATCGTTCTGTTAAGTCTCTCTGTGAGCACGTTCGTCTGTGGGTGATAGGCAGTGGTTTTGCGATGGCTCGTGTGATGGCTCGTGTGACTGAGCTCGAACACGTCGCGCATGAGCTGTGCCGTTAACGCCGTACCTCGATCAGTGATTACGTGGGACGGTGCGCCATGACGCAGCACGATTTGTTGCATAAAAAACTGGGCGATCTCAGATGACGAGCCGCGCTGCACCCCCTTAGTTTCCGCATACCTTGTTAAATAGTCGGTCGCGTCTATGATCCATTTATGACCGGCCGATGACACAGGTAATTGGCCCAGAAGATCGATACCGACTTGATCAAACGGCGACCGAGTCGGTTTAATAGGTTGGAGAAAACGCGCTGGCTTGAGAGGAGGCGCCTTACGATGTTGGCACTTGTGGCAGCCTCTGACGTAACGTTGGACGGCGTGAGAAAGTTTGGGACAATAATACGCCTGGCGCACGCGTGCAAGTGTGCGGGGAAAGCCCAAGTGGCCGGAGGTCGGCTAATCGTGACAAGCAAGAAGGATATCGGCGCGGAGGTCTGCCGGAACGACGAGGAGGTGCGCTCGGTGAACAGTGCTGGAGTTGTTCTTAAACAAAATGCCGTTCCAGAGTCAAAAGGCCGGCAGGTTCCTAGAAAATTTTCGTGGTACGTCAGAAGCTCGGCCCTCCAGATAATCAATGATAGGTCGCAGGTCTGGGTCAGCTCGCCTTCGGGTCGTTAAGTCTAAGTCGCTGACAACTCCAATAAAACCACTCTCGTCCTCTGTGCTATCATCGGCTAACCCGACGGGTGCGCGAGAGAGTGCGTCAGCATCTTCGTCGGCGTGTGCACATTAGTGTAGTCGAATTCTTGGAGGCGGAGGCTCCATCGGGCTAGGCGAGCCGATGGGTCGCGAAGATTGGCCAGCCAGCACAAAGAATGGTGGTCGGTAACTACTTTGAACGGGCGGCCGTAGAGGTAAGGACGAAAATTCGTTTTCTGTGGTCGATTAGTTTGTTTCAGTGCGAGAAAGCGTGCGTCTTGCATACGCGATGAGACTTTCCAGGCCGCCTTGGTGTTCGACGAGTACTGCGCCGAGACCGACGTTGCTGGCGTCGGTGTGTACTTCGGTTTCAGCCTCTTCATCAAAGTGCGCAAGAAGAGGGGTTGTTAGCAGTCGTCTGCGTAGCTCGGCAAAAGCCTCCTGTTGCTCGGCGGCCCACACGAACTGTGTATCATCACGCGTGAGGCGGTATAGGTGTGCGCCAATCTTTGAAAAGTCGGTGAAGAAGCAGCGGTAATATGCGCACAGACCCTTTTACCCTTTTACTGGTCCTCTAAAAAAAAAGGTAAGAAAACATAAAAGAAAGAGAGAGGATGCCTGGACCAGCAATGCTTTGCCAGGCTTAACGCCAATTCAAAATAAAGGAAAAATAACTAAATGTTCCAAAGAAGAAAAAATATTTAAGTGTAAAACAGAGCATTAAAAAAAACTCAAAAGAAAAAAAAACAAAAGGCTCGTCACAATAAAAGTTAGTCGCAGGAAGATAGCCAAAGCACAACGTTCAGTCCGCGGAATAAATAATAGTAATAAAAAAAAGAGAAAGCCCAAGTCACTGCAAAGTCATGGTCACCGTAACAGTCTAAGAAAGCACTGAGCGCCGGCCAGAAAATAAAAATCAGGAAAATAAAAACATAATCAAGACAAAAGAAAAAACCGAAGTCAGAGTCACACAGTCAAAGACGCAGTCACAGTCACGCCACGACAAAGCCGCCTATGCTCAATAAAGGAGCACGGGGCGCTCCTCTGTGCAAAGCTTGGGGAATAGAGATTAGAGGAAAGAGAGAAATCAGCGTGAATGATTTGGAATTGCACACTTTTCTTTGTTGTAGGAGCAGGAAAGTCGGCGACAGCAGCAGTTTTCTCGGGGTCGGGCTTAACGCCATTGACATTCACAATGTGACCGAGAAACTTCAAATCTTTGTACCCAAAGTGGCACTTCTCGGGCTTGAGCGTTAAGTCGGCCGATCGGAGGGCATCTAATACTGTCCTCAGGCGTTGAAGGTGTTCGCGAAGGTTTCGGAAAATACGCTGACATCATTGAGATAAACCCAACAAGTTTGCCATTGGAGTGCAGCGAGACACTTCAACGTCTTCTCTTTCTTGCGCCACCTGAGAACACTAGGTGGGAATATAGTCATGAAAACAGAGCTTCTTTTAAGAACACGCCGAGAATATTTCTCTATCACAAAGATCCGGTTATTATAAAGTAAACGCGCGTGACTCCCCTTCCTACTAACTTAAAAAAAAAGTAAAACTTTCTTTTTTTGTGGTAACGTGTGCTCGCATAAGGGCCGTGCCTTTATGCTCACAAAAGTGTCAAGCTCAAGCGGGTTGCTGAACAAGTTCACTTACGACATCCCCAAGCGCAAACATTCAAAGTTATTCTTGTTTTCTTTCAGTACTGAGAAACTTAGATTTCATTTGGATGCACCTAGAACAATTCATTCTTGTTTTGTGTTCACAATAAACTTGTAACTACTATGATCTACCATATAACAAAGATAGGTAAACAAAAATTCGTCCGGCCACGTGAAAAATGACGCGCGCGACTACTGACGAAGATTGTGCACACGCTAATGTCCATGGCTGCTACCAGTGATAGCTTTGTGCCCAAAACTTACAACTTTGCCCCTGCGTGGTTTAGAATCTACAGACCGAGGTAACGTTATAACTACGCAAAGCACCCCTCTACATCAGTGACTGTGCAGAATCTCAATTTCTTTTATATCTCTATTCTGTACTCATCAATCTCAGACGGAAACTCATAGTTTTGAAGTCATGTCAGTGACTAACTGTTTCTGTTCAAAACACGTTCTTCAGTTTTTTACATCCTTAAATGTGAAAGCAATGTTTTCTACAAAGACCTTCATTAAGACTGGAACAATTAGTGCGCCTTTCAAAGCTTAAAAAAAATGGCTGAGGCTTAACTTGGTAAAGCCTGGAGAATGCGAAGCATCATCGTGTCGCGTAATTTGGAGGCGCACAACCACAGCGACGGCGCGAGGTGGGCGCCCGTTTCTCCACTGTCGTGACGTCATCAAGTCACGTGGTGTGACGTCATGTATCACGTGATTTGGAGGCGCACAACCACAGCGACGGCGCGAGGTGGGCCCCCGTTTCTCCACTGCCGTGACGTCATCGTGTCACGTGGTGTGGCATCATCGTGTCACGTGATTTGGAGGCGCACAACCACAGCGACGGCGCGAGGTGGGCCCCCGTTTCTCCACTGTCGTGACGTCATCGTGTCACGTGGTGTGACCTCATGTATCACGTGATTGAGAGGCGCATAACCACGGTGAAGGGCTGAAGTGGTAGCTAAAGTAGTATGCTTCGCATTTCGCATAAAACCACGAATAAACGTTTCACTTATCTCTACAGCTGCAGTGAGCAAAAAACCTAGCTTTAAGGAAAAGAAAATGTGGTAGCAGCTGTGGGGAATTACCACGTGGTACCTCCTAAGCCCCGTATACGCACTGCTTTGTCGGGAAATTTGGAGGGGACGCAAAACCTCTGCCTTGAGGGTCTGCCGCGATAGCTTTCATGTGTTAACGCCCATATTGTTATCGGCTTTACATTCATAGATCCCTCAGGGTCTTCATACCAATCCTGGCGCAGTGTTGCAGGAGTGAAGCGCAGGCCCTGCGATGGCAGGTGCTGCCATCGGTGGGGCTTGTGCGAATCGGTTTGCTCCTCTTGGGCACCTACTCGCCAGCAGTCATTAATTTAACTTCCACCTGCCGCTGTGGTCAACTTTAGCACAATCCGGTGGGCATGTTGGGATGACGTCACAAGGTCATATGACCTAGCCTCTCCGTGGATATTTCACTGACAGCATAGACGATTCCGCATTTTCTGCACAATGCGAACGCTATCGCTATCGCGTTAAAACGATGATAGAGAGACAGAACATTTAGGATTCGCATGAATTGACGCTATTAGACATTGATACGATTATCTGTCATTACGGTGAAAACTACAATAGCAAATACCAGAACCGTGAATGAACGCCGGTAGGGTTTTCAGCGCAGCGGCTCCGACTGTCTGCATTGCGTCTACTGATATCTTCACTAAAAGGCATCTTGTACTTCCCATCAACAATGGGAGACACGAAACATTCGCAAAATGAGTTAATTTAGGAAGAAAGAAGGCCATTTTATCTCCATAAACTGAACGACTGCCTTGGCATTCACGAAGCCCTGAGACTGAGACAGTGGCAGCGCATGTCCTCTGTAGAACTGCAACTTTCATAGAAATTTTATGCGCGGCATTACCTTGTAGGCTTTAGTGGGTGCCTCAACCAAATTTGTTACTGAAATGATTGGCATTTGGTGGGCATCCTCTCAGATCGCTGATTCCGTGAGCCGCAACCGGTTATGCTACCTCCGAGACTATGAGTGCCCTATTCTTATTTGCCGAATTTCTCTGTATTCACTTTATCTCGAAGACGTTGGATCAGACTTGCGCTTGATTTGATTGACTATTGGCTCCTATATGCTTGGAAAGGATATTCGGTGTATATTTTCGCGCATAAAATTACGTTTTCCCTCTTTCTATTTCTTGGGAAAAACGCCTTGCGTCCTCTGCGTCATAAGCTTATCAGTTCATCTGAAAAGCTCCGAGCTTAAGTGGTTAAGTAATGATGGAGGCATTTAGTGACGAGGCAGTATAAATAATATTACCTGAATTTCTGTTATATCAAAAACGAATCGTGCTTAAGCCACAAAGTAATCACTCAGTGTCTTAGGTGCACCACTTCCACCAGTCTCTGACAATCCACTCAACTCGGTCAGCATTTCAACGCGCGTAACCATTATTTACAATGAACAAGGTCCTGCTCTCATGCTGTTATCTTTTTTGCTATTCCACTGTTCTTCTGAATCATTGACAAGATACATGACTTTCCGGTTTTATTTGGCCGTCAGGATATCTCCTCCTCTTGAGCTCATTCCGCTAAACTTTAATCTCCTTCATTTTTTTATAGTGCAGAAAGATATCGGAGGGAGGCGTTAGCGTAAAAGAAGTCGAGGTGTTTGAAGCTCGTTTGCGATAGTCTGGAACACACTAAATGAGGACAGCTTCTTGATGCATTATTTTTTCAGGCTTTGAGTAATAAATACCTGCACAAATTTCAAGAGGGCGTGAAGTATCACGGCTGTAGCCTTGTACTAACGCTATAAGCAGTGTGCTCTGAGATCAGCATTCAGCTTACGAGAATTCGTTTCTCACGGGTACACTAATGAACACGAATGAAGAAATTGTGCATGTTGTCTGTCCTCTTTTGATGGAGTATTATGCATTAAAGCACGGTTGTTGGTTTGTGTGCCTTGGAAAAACAAATATCTAGCGTTGCTCAAGAAGGACCGCCCGCGCGTAAAAATGAACAAGCACACCTATTCACAATATGTGTTGGTAATGAAATAGCATTAAAGTGGTTGATGCCTTTACCTGTAGTGACGTCACTTGTGATACGCTGACGTCACTTCCCTTCGAGCCAATGGGACTTATTCGGTCTGGTTACATTATTTTGTTACATCCAATGAGGCTTTTAATGCGGCAGCATAAAACTTCGCTTGAATGATGACAGTGTCAGCTGACAACCGCACTCTGCATAACAGAATTTTTATCGAGACTGAGGACAGAAGGCGGTGACTTTCATAAGGGCTTGAACATTTACCTTGCGGAGTGCGCAATACATTGGTGGCCCTGCATTGGTTAAACTTTTTTTGATCTCTGGTCGCTTTGGAAGCCAATCTAGTGTAGCAAAAATTGCTCTTAGAAAAGCGTTATAAAGTACATATGGAACTAACGCCTAATACCATCAGTCAATCATTCTCTTTAGGATTTAAAGAATCGCGTCATCAAACAAAGAAAGAACACATAGAGAGTAAAAAAAAAAGGAACGAACAAAGAGCACTCCTTGTGTTTACCGCTAAACTTTTGACTAAGCTTTGAAAGATATGGCCTCACATAATTGCGAAACTTCAGCCCTAAATGATCAAATCGCTGCTTTCCACAGCTGTAGCTGTCTCTCATGTTTAATGTTTTCACTACGTTTTTGGTGTCGCTAAAACGCTGAAAAAACTAAAATTGAAGGATAATTCCTGGCTCACGTAGTCACTGTTGCCACCTTGCCTACACAGCGTTTACTTCTTTTTTTCTTTTATTCATTAAACACAATACTGAGGTCATCCTGAATGGAGAGCATTGCAGCTTCAGCCCCCCGAAATAAACATATTCATAGTTCTTTGTTCCTTACTTTACTTGCATTCGTGATGCGAAGGGACACTGTTGTGTCCCTGATACAGTCAAATTGACAATAAATGCCACGTCATTTCTGAATTGATTGCATATCGATCAGCAGCCGCCGAAATTAGAGCAAGCGATCCGGCACGTTTTTAATTGATTTCGATTATTTTAGAGTAGACTAAAAAATCTGAAGGTTATACACAAACAAATGAAAGGAAGGAAATCACGGCTACCACGCACAACTATTACTGTTTCAGGAGACCCCGACGCAACCGCATTCACCGCAACTTCCTTAAACCTTCAACGAGAAATGTTATGATCCAAAAAGAAACTATAGTAGACAGGTGACTAGTTTTTCGTTTCCTTCCCTCTATCTAACGGTAGCAAGGCTCGTGGTTGGGCAGGATGGGTATTACGGAGGTGAATGCCCTCCTCAGGGAATATTGAGTAATGCGTCAGTGCACCAACGAGCGTACACAAAATAAGCTTAGTGCTTTTTTTTTGCGTTCTCTCCCTAATGAAGCGAACTTCAGGAACTTCAGTAAATCAAATGCTGTCCAGACAGGAAGCTAGCGCAGAAAGACCACTTAGGCGGCTTCCATAACAACGCCTTAACGAGGTCGCTTACTATCAAGGTCATAGCTCGCTTAGCACGGAGTAGTGAATAGTAAGGCTTAAAGTTATCTAGAGCCCTGCAGTTTTTTAGAAGAAATATTCTTTCTCGCCTACTTTTCTTTTTTGAGCGAGTGCTTGTTTCGGGATGTCTTCCACGGTGTCCTAGCAACGCTCTTAGTGAAAGATTTTTTTTTGTTCAGGTTGAGGGCGCTTGCCACCCTGTGCTAGCCTGCAGGACGAGAATTGCGCCGACGCATGAATAAACTCATGGCCTGCTGAATTGCACGTACTGTGGGTACAGAAAAAAATCTCTGCCTCTCCTGTAAACGAGAGTAGAGTAAGCATGAAATGTTTACGGGCCTAATGTCATCTCGGTGGACACCCGAACCGCACCGTACAGGAAGGGAGGAACGCCACCACCCGTTCAGCGCAATGCCTTGCCATTTGAACGCAAGGTTTTTTGAGGAAAGGAAATGGCGCAGTAATTCTCTGCCATCTCGGTGGACACCCGAACCGCACCGTAAAGGAAGGGAGGAACGCCACCACCCGTTCGGCGCGATGCCTTGCCCTTTGAACGCAGCGCTTCTCCCTCGGATCACGTATGACAACGAAGTGTTAACGTGGCATTTATGTGATTTTTGCACGCGTTATTAGAAATCGGAAATTATAATTCCGTGAATTATCAAACCCCCAGCTCCACTGATATCTTGATAAACATTGAGAAGGCACTGGCAGCAGTTATTTTTTGTCTCATTTGGAGACCAACCGGCGCTTGCATGCCGGTCGCGTAGGAGGGCTTAGAGAGTCTCGTTAAATCTCGTTAAGTCTCGTACGGTGCCCGGATGTTCTCGTTTCAGAGCCCGGATGACTGGAATTCAGTGCCCGGATGAGTGGATTTCAGTGCCCGGATGACTGGAATTCAGTGCCCGGATGACTGGAATTCAGTGCCCGGATGAGTGGATTTCAGTGCCCGGATGACTGGAATTCAGTGCCCGGATGAGTGGATTTCAGTGCCCGGATGATGGCTCTCGGTCTCGGCGTGACGTCACCACACTGCCGACAACGGGAGCTAAAAGCATTTCATGCTTAAAAAGGTGTGAAGATGCTTAAGAACAAAAGGCCCGGAAACAAAGGCATGACGTTTAAAATGGTAGGAAACCGGTGAAATGTGGGCCCGAAAAGCACAATCGTCCTTGATTTTCTGCAGGGCACCGCAGTTATGTAGATGCACTTTGCGGGATCTATCCCAGACACTATGATGGAGGGAGAATAAAAATAACGAAATAACGGGTGTTTCTTTACTTTTTTTGAAGCCATTCAGAAGGGGAAAGCGGGATTAAAGACCTGAAAGCAGGATGAAGAAAAACGATGAAGCGAAAGAGCGAGCAGACAAGAAGTGAAGGAAACACATGTGCGAAGAATTCAGTAACAACAGAATGCCAGCAGCAATTTCTTGAATATTCGCTCAATACATGGGAACCGTTAATTTTTAAGGCGGAAGCCTTTAATGCCTCATCGTTGTAAGCAGGAGTTGTCGACAGAAATGTCACGCTTTTCAATTGGTCGAAACTGCTGTGACGTCACAGTGCGCGAATTTCAAACGGGGCCAATTGTACTTTGGCTACTATCCATGCAACCAATTAAAGGGATCGTATAGTGATGCTCCAATTAAGTATGGGTTTAGTTAATTGCTTACTTAACGAATTAGTCTAATTAACCTTTCTAGTCAGACCAGATAAATAAATAAAACCGAGTAAGAAATTGGCCGAGTTTGGGAATCGAACCCCGGTCTCCGGCGTGCGAGTCGAGCACGCTACCACTCCGCCATGCCAGCTCGATGGTTTGGAATGAACAAAGGTGCGTCTAGTGAATGCGGTGTCTTCGTTCACTCCCATCCTCCCTTCCCGTTACGGTGAGGTTTAGGTGTCCACCGAGATATCCCTACTGAAAAAAGTTTTATGAGGCAATAAACTCATACAGTTTATCATACAAATGTCATAGACTTATCATACAAATCACATAAAATTATCATTCAAATGTCATTCATTTCTGTGAAATCATACAGTCATCATAGAGATATCAAAGAATATCACACAATCTATGCAATTCGTATGATATTCTATGATATCTCAATGATGACTGTATGATTTCACAGAAATGAATGACATTTGAATGATAATTTTATGTGATTTGTATGAGAACTCTATGATATTTGTATGATAAACTGTATGAGTTTATTGCCTCATAAAACTTTTTTCAGTAGGGATGAGACAGAACATTTCCTTTCCTCAAAACCAATTTACCGACGAGCAGGGCGTATTTGTCCGCGTTTCAGATTGGTCCAAATTGTCGTGACGACACCGCGCGCGAATTTTCACGGGTGTCCACCGAAATATGTGAGACAGTTACTGCGGAACTTCCTTTCCTCAAAAACAATTTCCGACTAGTGTTAGTTATGTGAGACAGTTAACGCATAATTTCCTTTCCTCAAATACAATTTTCATTTTCTTGATTACGCCCCCCTTTCTTCTTTCACTCACACTTCCTCCCTTCCTGTCCAGTGCGGCTCAGGTGTCCACCGAGACGACAGAGAATTACAGCCCCATTTCCTTTCCTCAAAAAGCGTTGTGTTCAAAGGGCCACGCATCGCGCCGAACGGGTGGTGGCGTTCTTTGGACTCCGTGGCAGCGCTACAACACGCTGTCGCGTTCCACTCCTAAAGGCGAAGCTTAAGCGTCATTAATTGGTTAATTAATGCACCAACAAAATGTGAAGTGAACAATCGCGTAGCAGAATGCAGCACTCAGGCTTTCGCCTTTCAGCGCTTTAGCCGCTAAAGTTCCTCGTAATTTTTCTGGTTTCCAACGTTCTTTGCATTCTACAACTTTTTTTCAGCAGCCGAAGCTGCACAACGCATGCTTTTACATTTAACCCTTCCGCCCCTCGCTGTTACAACTTTCTCACGTTCCCACACGAAACAGGCATCAGATGAATTGGTCCGGTTAAGTGCTTCTTCCTTTGCTTCCACGTTCACTACTTTTTGGTACTGCATTTCCTTAATTATTGCTTTCTTCTTTTTTCTTCTCCTGTCATCTTCATCTTCTGTTGCATCCTTCATTTCTAACCTCTCTTTCTTTTTTTTGGTTCATTTCTTCTGCTTCTTTTTCCTCTTCCTTGTGTCTCTCATGTTTTGATTTTCCTTTCTCGTCATTGGTTTTTTCTTGTCTGTTTCTTTAATGCTTTCTTGTTCTTCTGTTTATGCGATGAAATTGGGGGGGGGGGGGGGGGGTGAAGGCGGAATCTGCAGTAAGGCCTCCATCTGCGAACTGCAACAAGTTGCGGTTTGGTGAGTTTCCTTCGCCCCTTGCACGGCACACGAGAGAAATGCTGGACTAAGAATGACTCAGCAAAAATGAAAAAAAGAAGCGATTACGAATAGAAATGGAATAAGAGTAGATTGAGAATTTGAATTTGAAGAACAGTATTGAAGTAGGCTCAGAATTGGAATAGACTGGTGAGTGAAGGACAGCGTAATAAGAATTGGGATTCAATGAGAATTGGAATCGATTGGCGAGTGAAAGAAAAATGCTACCGCACTGGCTCCAAATCAATCAAATGATGGCCTCTAATTCTTCTTGATCTTTCTTTTGGCGTTTCCTTCTCTTTTGCTGCTTTCTTGTTGTCTTACAGAGTATACTGGCCACGAAATTTGGCTCCACATCAAAGCCATCCCTTTAATAAGTGCTTGAAGGAAGAGAGAACTCCGGGTACTGTCTGCTTATATCCAAGCAAGTGCCCCCGTCTTCAAGAACGATGCGTTGCTTTTAGTCGTCTCTTTGTATTTTTGAACGAGCCGCTTGCTCCCTTCTGAT
Source organism: Amblyomma mixtum (assembly GCF_055824585.1). Classification (NCBI taxonomy): domain Eukaryota; kingdom Metazoa; phylum Arthropoda; class Arachnida; order Ixodida; family Ixodidae; genus Amblyomma; species Amblyomma mixtum. The sequence continues at coordinate 59,951,371 of NC_143017.1, read as the reverse complement.
TTTAGGCAGTGGAAACAAGCGAAGCAAGCTGACCAAGTTCGACCCTAATGCTGCAATCTGCGCGAAAAACTCCCCAGCAGAACTTTTGTTCAGCGCTGCCAACAATTCACAGTAACTTTTTATGCAAATTCAGTGTGAACGTAGAACTGATCATAAAACAAATTAACATGTGCAATAATATAGACTTATACTAGCGGCGAAATTTAAGTTAAGCGAATGAGCCGATGTCTTATTAGGATGCGTGCCATGGCCGTTTCCCACATACACATTCCTTCTACACAGCAATCTGGCTCAGTAGAGGGATATGTTACAATGCATATCGAAATGGAAAAAAAATCTACTGGGGTTTGACGCTGCCATTCCCGTGAAACGGCAACACACCTGGAGAACTCCAAGTTATTCTTCTCGCACTCCTGACAACCTTGTGCGTGATCCCCTGATATCTTGTCCTTTGTCCGCGGGCTTCACACTGATATGCAAGGTTGTGCACAGAATGCCAAGTCTGGTCTCAATGATGCAATCTGAACCTTAAGAGTGCCACGATGAGCCGCGCCTAATACGTGTGTCCGTGCGAACCGATCTCGCTCCGTGCGCGATGCTGCTCCCACCGCTTTCTCTTTGGGTGGCGCTGCGATCGGCAAAACTCGGGATCAATGGCGATTGCGGCGGTGGCGCCACCAACATCGAAGCCAGAGCGGAAAATACCCAGCCCCTACCGAACTCGTCCAGAGAGGCGGCCGCGGCTGTGAGAAGAAGACGTCGCGCCAAGTGACGTCAATTGACGTTGAGCCACGTGCCCCACAAAGTTGCTCTTTTGTCGCATTGACGACTCTCTCATCAACAGTCACTTCTCTGGCCATGCCGCGATCATGTCGCAATTGAGCTTCTTCACTTCCTCTCCTTTCCAACCGCGTTTGCTAGGCACTCTAGGTACGTTTAACCCGTCTTCATCAAAAAGAGCCGATAAATGCACTCCGTCTAGGTTGAGCTGGCTACCCGCCTTCTCAGCACGGATAATAATTTCCTGGAAACATTTCAATTACAGTAAGAAGAAGCTCTGTGATCAGCAGCGGAGGGAACTATATTTCCAGACCGACCTGATCTTTCACTTTCGCTATATTGTGATTGGTTGCCTCACGTGTAGCTTCTACGATTGGGTTTAATTAATTTTCCTACCATATTTCACTTACACCGCACCGGAGTGTTTATTGAACTGTAATGGTTTGCAGCAATGTGAGGAGCTTATAAGGAACAGGACGTTCAACGCACTGCCAGCAGCAGGCTAGAATTGAAGTTTGTAACACCACAATGGGGTCTAATTCTCTCGGCATATCTTATTAATTAACACAATTGCAAGAAAATGCTTTTTTCCGAATTCAAAACAGTCAATAAGTGGCAGTTGAGGTCACTTCCATTAATGTTACATTCAGCCTTTCACATCTGGTTAACTTGTTCTCCTCTTCAAGCGCAAATACGTCTCCCTTCTTATCGGTCTGGATAAACTTTAATCATTGATCATAAGTTTCGATAAAGAGAGTGTCAGCGCAGATTTCGTAGTCCATTTCTGAACGGCACCTCTTCAGTTCCTAAGTGCTTGCTCCTCCCTAAAAATGTTGTTGACCTTCGTGTCTGTACCTTGCTTTTCTGAACGGCAGCTCTTTCAACGATGTGTGCCAAGTGCAAAAGATGGGCGACATAATATCTTGCACTCAGGAACAACATAACATTCAATCTAGTCGTAGGGCAGTAGTGCATTGTTGACGTGAGCATGTCGAATAGTGGATTGTGACTTACATGTGCCGACTATAAAAGGAAATGAAAAATATCAAGCATTGTAAAGAAAAATTATTCTCTTCTGTATTTCTGTAGCCATTGGGAGTCGTTATACATTGCTATAGGAGTGTTAGCAGTCGATATGACTAGCTTAACAAACTCTACTATACAGGCAAAACCTATGTTTACCAAACCACAACCGGGTCTTCGACCACCGCTTCAAGTGATGCTTCAACAACCCAATTAGCAAGCTGCAGTGCCATAATAAACTCACCAAGGGTCGTTTTGCTGCACACAGCGGGAGAGCACTGTAACATTGTCGAAAATAGGAGGCCGTAGTTTCAAGCTCTTATAACTAATAAGCAAGCATTTCAGTGGCAGCAAATGTTGCCAACGCAGACTGTGTCTGGATGCCCACATGATCTACAAATCAACGTCAGCTATGAAGAGTTTAAGTTGACGACAGGAAGAAACAACTCTTTTCGTGTCTCGAACAGGCTCAAGTGGCGATTGTCACTGCTGCCTAAAGGTCTCATTATTATGGGCTGTCCTAGTTTTAGCAGTAGCTCTCTAGGAAAAGCTTTAAAATAAGTTCTGTACATCGTTACTTAGCAGACTAAACCAGTATTGTTATTCCTATAACGTTGAATAATTTTGCTTTTTTAATAAGTACATATAATTATTTCTCAGTCGTACCTTCACATTCTTTTTCGCCTGCAGAGAGTTTTAATACTTGCAGCATGTAGCTAAAGGCAATCAAGGCGGAAAGCTGGGCTAGTTGGTTTGACATAGTTAATTAAAAGACTAGCGCATAAAACTAGGACAAAGACAGAGAAGGAGACAGGACGAGCGCTAAACATCAACTAAAGGTTTACTACACCCAAACATGTACTTAAAACACTTCAGTGGCACATGCGCACACTGCGTTACAAAAAAACTAATCAAGAAGTGGCAAACTGTTTCGCAGATACATGGTTTCTTTCCTGGTCAGGGCAAGTGACGTCGTGCTTACACACTTGTCACCTTCCCTCATAATGTGATAAGCCTCACAAATCTCGCGACCTAACCTTGTGCCTCCCCTACCAAGCACACACGTGGCATCAAACGCCGGCACGCACCCGCACCGCTTACAATGCGTAGCCAAATGGCTGCCCCCCGCCAATGAATCCACCAGCGTGCGATGCTCTCGTAGCCGTTCATTTAGGCAGCGTCCAGACTGTCCCACGTAGCATCTACCGCTCGTCCTGTCTCCTTCTCTGTCTTTGTCCTAGTTTTATGCGCTAGTCTTTTAATTAACTAGCTAAAGGCAACGCGAAGAGGCCTTTCGTGCTTCTCCTTGCAAACATAGGGACACTGCTCCTCATTCTTGACAAGGCTGGACGTACGAAATCGGAATATACGTTACTGCGGGTTCTTCTCCCTCACACTTTCAGAACAAAAGAAACACTGCATTACTGGCCTAGAAAGCTGGGTATTGTCGCCATTACATATCTATAAAACCCGCTTTAAGTACAGTTGTACAAGCTACCATGTACAGTGTACCTCTACAACTTCGCAATGCAGGTATTTACATGCGTACAAAAGCACTTTCGAGCATAGCTTGCTCCAGGCATCTGCACATTTCCGGTGTTTATTTAGAGCGTCAGGCCAGAGGTCTTGCGGGAGACATACTTTGAATAATAAATTCAAATCTTTTCCGAAAATAATCAAGAAAGAACACTCACAAACAATGGGACATGCATCCGCACGACATGAGCGGAGGGATAGCAAACGCTAAGAAGGAATTAAGTTAAAACTGAAAGAACCGAGCACTTCACTTCCGTCCTGCAGTCGCTCCAGTAGAGAGAGAAACAGAACTAATTAGACCTGCTAACGCGGCCGATGGCCTTCACGGCTCCTAAGCGAGCGGCAGGTGACATCACTGCTTTTCTCTCTTCTTTCAGTATCTCTGTCGCAACAGCGTCCCTCCATTTTCTCCCCTATTTCTTTCCTTATTTCTCCCATCGCCGCCCCTCCATTCGTTGCGTCATCTTTCTCTCCTGGTTGCTTCAGTCGGTGACCTCGGACAGGCGTCATCCATGCGACGGCTAGGCGTGGGCTCTGTGTAACAGCTCACGCGTAAAAAAAAAAAAAGTGAACCTGCACACTGCAGCCATGGCTTCGGCTGCAGGCGTTCAACCCATTCCTTCCATCGTATCGACATAGCTTCGTCAGTAAAAAATAGGTTTCGTTTATTAGGGTTCAACGTTCCAGAACGACTCAAGGGACGCCGTAGTAAAGGGCTCCGGAAATTAAATTTCTGGTTATTTCTCATACAATCACCCTTGAGGTTTAGCCTCTTTGTTTTTCCTCGCTTCTTTCCTAGGATCAGAGCTCCTAAAATAAGTAAACAATATTTTTTACACGACTTTACTGTCATCTCTTGTCATTCATTCTTTGGTCGCTTTGTCATCGTGGCACGAGTAATATGCGATGGCCGGACTCTGGAGGAAGAAATTTTCTTATCAGACATTTTCGGCTACGCTCCCAAAATTTCTGGACATAGAGCTTGAGAATCCGTGAACTCTTGTTATAAACTCAATAGTGATAATCACGTATATCAGAAATGTATTTCCCGCCTTCAAACGGTTTCCTATGGTTTTCTCGTATAGCAGCCCTTTCTCTCTACCTTTATATTTCTTTCGCCTTTCCACACTGTAGCGGTCCCTTGTTTATTTAGAAAAGTTTCGGTGCAAAGTGGAAAGAAATTAATAAACTTATTTCATTTGTTCCGTATCCAGTGGGTGTTCTGAGCTGAGGAGAGCTGCCGAAACTTTTTGCAGAACCTTGCACATGTACACCAATTGTCATCCCTATTTCCTCTTTCATAGCATTTTCACCAACTCTCTGGGCTCTATGGACCTGACACCGCTGTTTCTGCGAGCACCCAAAATGCATTCCTTCTTTCGTCCAGTGCCGGTACTGTGCGATGCCATGGTCGATGCGTTGCCGAATTCCATCACACAAGAAAAGAAAACTTGGGTGGCACACTGGAAATATCCGCTTGCACAGCGTGCGCGCTAGAAGGCTGCGAGGGAGATCGACAGCAACATGGGGGAAAATAGAATAGCTAATAAGAACGGCAATTTTACCAGCTTTACTTTCTTTTATTGCTCGCATCAAGAGTATCTGTGGGGCGCGTCGTTGCCGGAGGAGACTAGATTGCTGCTATTGCCGAAAGACGCAGCGTAATTTGAAAAGCTATCGTTTTCGTGACTGAAGAATGCCGGATGTGACCTACATTTACGTGGCTCTGCAGTACGTCGGTATATATAGTGCTTTTACTAATAATATTTACTCATGAGTACCTGAAAGCAAAGACCAGTAAGCAAATACAGATCGCTCTTGCTCTTGTATGGCCGAAAAGTGTTCCCGCACTAGAAATGCCGCCGTTATCGACGGCTTCTGTAATCGGTAATACAGACGTTACCCAGTTCACTTTACATTGTCAGAGCGTCTCTTATAAAAAAAAAAAAAATAAGCCCGGCTCCTTGCATCAATTCTCTAAAGCGACTTCGGGGTGCCTGTTTTCTCGCCTCACCGACTCCATAAGCCGTATGTCCCGTGGCTTCGAAAGAAGTTTTTGGTTGCTGTTGAACACTTTTTGCGAGTGCTTCCCGTGGCCGGCATTTTTTTTTTTTTTTTTTTGCAGGCTGCTGAATGCGAACCTATGGTTGCGGCTTATTTGACGAGAATAAATGAGGTAGCTCATAATTTTAGTGTCTTTCTGTGTCACCCGTATGTGGTGACTGGCAGACATGGAGTTGTGTTACCAATGCCTATTATTCCGCTGTTGCATAAAACGGGACGTATAAGCATGCTGGTGTCTATATGATTTTTTCAGAGGTTTGACAAAATTTTCACTTTTTTGCAAGTTGAAGAGATGCATGCTTTAAGAAAAGAGGACACACTTGAGCATAAAACTTTAATTTATTCGCCACATAAAAAAAGTCGAGAGTTCAAAGGAAGCTGGTAGACTTACTGCGGGTGTGAAGTTGAGGCGGTATTGTTGGTGTACGCCTAGGGCAAAAGTACAATTTTCTACTCTGTGCATTCCAATTTGCTGAAGGTATGTGAACAATTTATCAATAGTCTTAAGTAATTATTTGGCAAATTTTCCACCTGCCCAGTGACAGACGAGCCTTAACATTCCTGGAGGAATAAAAAAAGTACACATTGAGTAAATGTTTTATACATAATTTTATTCACAAATTTTCCCAGGCTGGTGGGGTTCGTGAATGCTTTTGCATTCAGTTATCAGCGTCAACGCATTAAAGGTTTCCAAACAAGAAATCTCGCTGTCATCAGACATACCTGCTCGCTCCCAGCAGAAGCAAAGTCCAATCATTTTTTTTTTGCGTTTAAATTGCTCTCCAGCTGAATGATAGGCTACTACTTAACTTGGAGTACTTTTGGCCTTTCAAGTTTTTGTTTTTGTGTTTTTGGCAGAATGAAACCGGCCAGCAAGAAAAGGAATCAGTTTGTGCTCGGAAGTATACCGAAACGTACTGCTTCAGCAGACATGCCCTGCAGCAAATGCAACTATAATGAATACCGTGGCTCCAATTTATTCACAAGAACAAAGTGTGACTCCTGCCGAAGCTGTTGCCGAGCTCTACTTCTAAGGTCCAGAGAACTCACCGCAATAAAGAGTATGCTCGACAACTTACAGTCAGAAAAAGCACCTTTAGCACTGGCTTTGAAAGCAGCGACGTGATGCATAACCCTGAAGGAACCAACTCTTGCTGCAGCAAGAACAAATCTATAACACGCACAGTGATCTATATGGGTTTAATGCACAGTTATCTGTCTACATAGTGTTTCTGCGGTTCTACGGTGCTCAAGCTTCGGCCTCGATACTTGCGGTCAATACTGCAGGGAACCACATGAACTCCAGCACCTCATATCTGCCTTCTTTGCGTGTCGAGTTCGGAATTCACTGTGCACCCAACGTGCACTGAACAGTTTATAGGTAGCTGGGCTTGAAGCCAGGTGTGGTAGCTACTCAGCATTTTTGCCCCGAACCAAGCAGTTAAAACACACACAGAGTTTAAGTGCAATCAGAAGGGCCGCGAAATGGCCACAATGGCGAGAATTCGTCTAATCTGCCGTCTTCATCAATTAAAAAACAAACGTTCAGGTGATGCTCGAAAACAGTTGCGAATTTGATGAAATGGGGGGCTATATTGTTGCAATGCATTCATTGCGAGAGCGATATCTGCGACTTGCACTTCGCAGCACTAGACGAAGGTATCTGCGCAAAAGCTTTTACTTCCATGCTTAACTACAACTGCGACATTCTACATGATACTACAAGTTTTAATTAATGACCAACGGCCTGCCCCATTGTCGACTAATAGGCTACTATCTCGTCCCGTACCAGAGTTAAAGATTAGTGTTTTTCATATTCGGTTTGTTTTAAAACCCGGTTATTGGTCGCACCATAGAGAATTTTGTGACCGAGGTACGATTCAAATCTCGATGAGCATCTAGACAATGTGAATTTCACTTCGATGTCGACTAGAAGGTGCATTTCGAAATTCACGACCTCGAGAGGCAACTAAGCGACTTCTCTGCTGTTCCCAAACGAAGTTTTGTGAGGTTTAAGACGGTGGCTGTGCATGTAACATACGATATGTCCTTCATGCACGCACAGTGTTCGTACAAGGGTTAGACTAGAGGGCACAATTCAGCCACTCAAATAACAGGCATAAAATCCCTAGTTCCTCTCCAAACAAGTGCGAATGCCGCACTTGAAAAGCTTCGATGTGTCAGGATGCCCTTTATTTATGAAAAGTTAAGTTTTAGTTTTTTGGGCTTACGTCTCAAAGCCGCTAAAACTATGAGAGACGCCGCAATGGTTGGCTCCGGAAAATTTCGTCCAGTCGACGTGTCGTCTTTAGCACTTTCCTGATTTCTTAGCGTATACCTGCCGTGCTGTGTGCGTTACGGCTCGACCTAGTCACGAATACGTCATCCCAGCATGCCGTCTCCTCACATAATCCTACCACAGTACACAGCCTGCAGACGGCTCAGTAGCAAGCGAAATGCTGACATCCTTCCGACAACCCGTCCAACATGCGCATAGGCAACAGAATAAAGTTCGCCACAGGTGTCTCAGCCCCGCGATGTGGCCAGCCATCAGTACATGCTCACAATACGTAGGCTACTGGTGTAACAATTTCCCAGGGTAACCGCGTACTGCAAGGAAGGTTTGTGTTGAGAACATCAGCTCACTGTGCTCTCAGCGGACATTTCTGAACAGTTATTTACATGTC
>NC_143017.1:59383281-59408281 GCF_055824585.1 Amblyomma mixtum | reverse complement strand
CTAAGAGAAGATTAGGCTAACACGCGCAGGGGCGAAAGCAATGCATTGCTACATCACTGCACTTTGTTTCCAGTTTCCCGTGGCGATTTCTCTTCTCAAATGCCCTTCCGCTTCTTTCCTCTCGCTGAAAATGTTTTGATTGTCCATGACATTTGCTCCTGCATGTATACGCAGCTTGGCTCTCTATTCCAATTTATGGGAAAATCTTTATTGCATCCCTGCAATGCAGGCCTCCATTAAGCTTCTCAAACTGATGCCTTTCGTACAGAACGTGATTCTCTTCTCTGCCTGAGTTTGTTTGATCTCTCTAGACACTGCGACATCATTATTCTTTATACAAGAGGAGCACGTTTAAGGCGCAATAATCGCTGAGTTTCTAATATATCGTTACATTAAATAAAAAGAGGTTCAAAATTCATGCAATGTCCACCCGTGGAGATCCTTTAGTATCCCTGGACGTGTGGGAAACGGAAAGAGGCTTAATGGGTACATTACAATTTCATTCGTGTGTCTTCTTGTCAAAGATGCTTAGAGAACAATTTCAGCATCAAATAATCTTAAATGAACCAACTATTAATGTAAGCGCTGCAAAACAATGCAATGCTTTACTGATGTCACAAAATGATGTCACAAAGAACCGGACGGCATTAAGTGCTGAGGCAGAACACGCTCAAAAAGAGGGGCATAAGATCGCTTGGGATGACGTGGAAATCGTTGCTACAGAAAGAAACCTATCAGCGCGGCTGCACTTGGAATCCCTGATAATACAATCGACGCCGAACACTATCAACAGAACCAAGGAAAATCTTCACCCGGGTTACGCAAAATCATTACGTCGACTGGTCAAATCTTCATAAGCTGCATCTTAATCGGCCGGTTATTCATTGTGAACAAGGAACCCGTAGCGGTTCCGAAACGTCAACTAACCCCTTTTTAACGTGGTCAGTGACCCAAGTTTACATTTTACTATGCCACTACCTGTCTAGACGAGATTCCGTCAAACCCTGGATTACATCAATGCTTTACTGTGCGAAGTTCCTTTTTTTTATCTTTCGATTGTGAACTTGTCGATGCATTCCAGATTTCATGCGCTTTTGCACGAGTGTTCTATTCATAACAAAAGCCATTATAAAAAGATAATTGCGACAAGGCACGTGCCTTCCTTTTTCGTCAAATTGGGTTTTGCAACCAGGCAAAGGCTTCCACAAGTGGCTCGTCGCATTAGATTTCTTATTATCAATTCTCTCGTCTTTTTTTTTCATTTCCATTAGTCTAGATTCAACAGGCAGTAGGATAAAATGCTCACTTCTATAGTGGAAACAATGTGCAGTTTGAAAAAAAATATTCTTTGAAGCACTTATCGTTCGAGTGTTGCGGGTTTTAATTTTTCGCTATAAAATCAGCAGCGACGGTAAATTGCGTCCGCACTAGAATCAGAGACGCCGAATCCTATTTCTTATCTTCCCTACCGCTCGGGCTTATTTCTTTTAGCTTTGACAAATCCACGCAAAGCGATCAGCAGCTTGAGCACAGCAGAGGAGAAAGCGGCTTGTAGCTATGGAAGCTGTCGTGTGAATGGCCATGGCAGCTAGGAGCACACTAAGCACATAGGCAGCGTTTTCACGAGTCGCCGCGTTTGGTAATCTGTATAGGCCGCCTCGCGGTTCATATCTTTCTTCTTGCCAAGTTTTGGGACAAGTACGAAGAAGTGCCTTGAAGCAGCCGAGCGAGAGGCTCCTTTCATAATTACAGCTGATTGATTGGCTGGCATAACCATAGACGTGCGCGTCTCTTTCCTGGAAGAACTCAGCCGAAAGCACCCAGAAAGGGCGGAAGGGCATCAGAAGAGGAAGCTCTGTTGTTTTATCTATGATGAGACCATCTTGGGAGTGTCTCTGAGACTCAGAAAAAAAAAATAAGATTGTCTCCTACTCACTGTCCCGGAAACGCTCATTAATCTTGGTCATTGATCCTTAAACTTCTTTCAACTTCCCTCAGTTTGTCCTTTTCTTGTTCCTTTCCGAGCCCCTGTCAAGTCGCGTGCGCCGCCTTGCCGTACGTCTTGTTTGTTTTGTGTTGGTTCCTGGTCAGCCAGCTTCCTTATGCTCGATGCTCTTTGAATGGTGGTGAACAGAGTTCGTCGCCGCGGGCCCCTTCCCGGCGTAGACAAATATTTGCGGAAGCCCGCCGACTGAGGAATACGTGCGGAGGTTAGATTAAAAGCACGACATGACATAAAAAAAAACAAAGCTGAACAGAATAGCAGTGAAGAAGAAACAAATACTCCTCATGGCTCTACCAACAGCACCACACGTACAGCTCAGAGCCAAGCTGCAGCCCTTTTCGAGCCTACGACTTGCGCGATTGCGAACGTTGGAAGTTTTACGAACGCTGAGTTTTCATAGTGACTTCAGTTTTCTTCTAGTCTCTTTTCTCTTTCATTTTTTTTTTATCCCTCACTCTTTTGACCCCGTGTAGGGTAGCAAACCGATTATTCTCACAGTTTGTCGTTGTTAACAATCAAAATTCCAATCCGCTACCAGTAACATCAAGAGTCCCTCAAGGTTCTGTACTAGGGCAGCTTCTATTCCTAATTTATATTAATGGCTTACCGACCAATGTGTGCTCTAATATTCGCAATATCGCTGATGACTGCAATATTTATCGCACAGTTACTAACGCCTCCGACCAAACATACCTTCAAGATGACGTAAACCACATACAAAAATGGTGCGCCCGTTGGCTAATGGAACTGAACCCTTATAAATGTAAACGTTTGTCCTTCCACCGCCGCCGTGACCCGCTTGATTTCCCATATGTAATCGCTAACGTTAATCTGCAGTCCGTTTTATCATACAAATACTTAGGCGTCACGCTGTGTAACAACTTATCATGGGCTACGCACGTTACGAACATTATTTCGTGGGCTAATAAAACGCTCGAATTTTTACGACGTCATCTTCGCCACGTCCCACAACAGGCAAAATTACTAGCATATAAATCTCTTGTCAGGTCAAAGTTGGATTATGCATCGCCAGTTTGGAACCTGACAACCCCTTCACCAACCCCGGAGTTGGTGTGGATACCGTATTTCTAGAGAGCAAATAAGCTAGAGAGCATATAAGAATCCTAGGAGAGTATTGCTATCTTTTCTAATCTACTTGTAGGAGGAAGCTTGCTGATATTTTTAAAATTTAGAACCAACTCGAAAAGACTGGGATCATTTTAATTTTCTTTAATTTTGTAACATTCCTGTAACGTTGTTCGATCCTGGAGCTTCAGGTTGGCCTAACTGCATGTACCGGGGAAAAATGCATTTAGTGTTTTATGATCAAGTCTCTTCCTAGCCAATACTAAAATTCAGGCTAAGCAAACGCACGTAAAGGAAAAATGGCTTAACGAGTAAACGACTTCGCTAGTGCGCTCTCATGACATATATAAACTTGACATTCAGCGTCCGTTCTGCAGGTGAAAGAGGTAGGTGCGTATCGCATCCTCCCGTTCATGAAAGCATTTGCAGCAAACTTTCTGCTCCTCGCATCAATAACAGTCTGGCGAGGACTTGCAGCTTAAAAGAACCGCGCATCATGGAGTTTAAACGACGCCCTGTCGTCACTAAAAGGCCAGTGTGGTGTAGTTGCTAATGGTAATCTAAACGTCGTCATAGGGTCAACCTTATAAAAACCCACTGAGTTGACTCAGTGTGCACGGCATTCGGCTCCCGAGCACAAGTTTGGCAGCTCGATCCCGGCAGCCAGATTTGAAAGAAGTCGAGACTGAAAAAAATTTTACAGACGATTACGATTCTCTCTGAAGCGAAATTTGAGCACAGCTATGTCAGTGTTTCATGTTTCGTAGGCTCTTTATAACGCTTTGCTGGGTCGCTGGCACGTGTGACGACGATAATAATTGGATAGCAGTATTAGTTGAACAAGACGACAATATGTAGTGCACAGCGCACGATAATATTTATATTAAACCGAAAGCAGTAAGACTAGAAAAAGATGACGATGTTCAATGCACAGCGCGAGAGCGTGTTTCCGTTCAACATTAGGGCCCGATCGGGTGCGGCGTTAGTCCTGCGCTCTCAGTCTCTGTAGGTTCATTGTTTCCCTATGCTGGGTCGTCGGCACATCTGACGAGTATTAGTTCGATAGCAGTATTAGTTCATGAAGACAGCGATGTGCTATGCACAGCGCGATAGTGGGTTGATGTTTAACACGAGGCGTGATCAGCAGGGCGGTAGCCTCGTTTTTTTTTTCTGGTGCTCTCGTGTAGTGGCCAGCGAAGATGATATGCTCGCGGCGCCGCGAGTTCGAATGCCAGTCACGGCGATGTTTATTATTAATTTTTATATTTCCAATTTGGCTCGCTTACAATCCATGAACGGCCACTTAAGAATTGAGCTCTGAAACGCTATGTGTCGATATAAGTGCACCGCTGCTAACCACGCGTAGATGGTAATAAATTAGAAGTCATCCCCCAAGGCGTACCTCGTAGCGCCAAGTACAGCGTTAGTGCCTAAAAATAACGGATTGGCAGCCTGCTTAAGGTAAAGGTAAAGCGCGACAACTTGTCTCAAGAAGAAGGTAGTGACCTATCAAACAGTAACTCGGCCCACTTCGAAGCTTAATGGCTCTGATTGATTAAGGATGAAGAAGGGGAAGACAATAGTCATGGTCTTCACAATAATGCCTACCCTCACGGCGCATAACACCGGAATGCAGGCAGTCGGCCTTCGGTCGTGAAAAGGGGATGAAACATTTATCCTTGTTGTGCCATCTCAGTTGGTCCCTGATATCTGGTATCTGTCACGATACGCCATCCGCCGGCTACCTGGGAATCAGCCGTTCACTCGCACGGATTAGCCAAAAGTACTGTTCAGTTATTCCCATCGGTGCGCACTCATGTAAGAATAGGCCGCAAGTGCCAACGTCCGAAGTCCCCGCTATTGAAACCCGCTGCATTTCTTCACCCCGTTTACCCACCAAAAACCGCTTCCCACCAAGTAAGCATGGACCTGCTGTCCCTAAGGCGTCGTCTGAAAGCACTTTATAGCCGTACCGACGAACTCCTTAGCATGGTTACACTGAGACGACGTCCCTTGACAAAGCCACAGCTATTGATGTAGCGCATTTTTGCGTCCACCACCTTGCCTCACTCGTGGTACTCCCGCCATCGCCTTCCCTTGCGATTGTACCAGTTCGTGATGACTGTGACTCACAACAGCCATCGACGTGAAACGGCGTATCATGCGCGGGCAAACGAGTTACTGTAGCGACTCATCCGAACACTGAGCGGCGCACTTTCTATGTATGTTGATGTCGAACACAGAACATGAGGCCAAACTCTTCCCTGCGACACGTTTGCGCTCCACACCGCCTTTAAGGAGACGACACGGGTGAGCCCTTTTCCGCTTGTATTCGGCCGTCAGATGACTATTTTGTTGGACGCTGTCTGGGTTTCAGAATCAGAATCAGTCTTTATTTGTTGATACATTTTGAGAGTACAGCATACTATGCAGAAGGAGGTCCAGAAGTCAGAGACTGTGATGGGACCTTCTGATTAAATACATCTAGTAAAACATTTAACAGCATACGACAGATCAGATAAATATACAAAACAGAATATACACGTATGAGATACAATTAAAGCAGACACATAGGAGAGAAATAAAAGCTATTAAAAAGGACCACCGAAACATATAAAGTTGTACATAACTAAGCAAGCTGATGTCAAAATGAATTGTAATGAAGATCATGAAGCAGTGCAAAATGCATGTAGGAACAAATGAAAACAAATTAATCAGAATTAGGGCTCATTGCTAAGGATTGATCGTAAGGAGAATTTTTTAGTTCTATCGGTATAGTGTTCCAAACGGCAACTGATGATAAATGAATTGCCTGTTTCCCGTAATTGGTGCGTACTTTAGGTAGGACAATATTGTTATTTAGTGCGAACCGAATTTTGTTGGCGTTTACAAGATAACACTGTGGTATGAGAGGAAGAGCGATTAGATTGTTGACAAGTTTGTACATGAGAATGCCAAGAGAATATCTAACAAGCTGTGATACGGAGAGGATGTTATGATCCTGAAGAATGAAGGCTGCATCAGTGTAATAAGAACTGTAGGTAAGTATACGAATGGCTTGATTTTGAATTATCTGCAATGATCTTAGATGAGTAGCATACGTGGTTCCCCAACATACTATACAGTAACTGATGTGTGGGTGTATAAATGCGTAATATAAGGATATTAATGTACTGTTAGAGAAGTACGAACGAGCTTTAATAAGGATTCTCAAACCGTATGCCATTTTTTTCTTTATACTGGTTATGTGTTTATGAAACTTTAGATTGCTGTCCAAATGCACACCCAGAAATAAGGCGAAATCGCTAGCTTCTATTAGATACTGACCAATTGAGACAGGAGGAATGGAAAGTGACTGCCGTTGATGCGAGCTGAAAACAACGAACTTCATTTTGCTAGAATTTATGGTCAAACTGTGTTGATTACGCCAAGATAGAAGATTGTCCAGGTCATGATTAAGTTTTGATACGAGATTAGTAACGCTTGAATCTGAGGTATAAATTGTGGTGTCGTCAGCGTATAATATGCAATTGGAGGAATCGAGGCACTTTGGTAATGTGTTAATATAAATAAAAAATAAGAGGGGACCCAGAATAGAACCTTCTGGCACACCTGAGTTTGTAAACACAACATCAGAGTAGACACCTGAAATAGTGACGGTTTGTGATCTATTTTGCAAGTAATTTTGTAGCAGTAATAACCGGGGGCCGGCGATACCAATTTCTTCTAGCCTAGTGAACAAAATTGGATGATTCATGGTGTCAAAAGCTTTTGACAAGTCTACAAAGACGGCTCCTGCAAATTTCCCTTCATCTATGGTAATTCTTAATTTGTCTGTAATAGTTATAAGAGCAAGTTCAGTAGAATACGCAGAACGAAAACCAAACTGATATGGCGATAATATATTAAACTTATCCAAATATTTAACGAGACGATTCGCCATTAGCTTTTCAATTACTTTGTTCAGACACGGAAGTATGCAAATTGGACGATAATTTGTCATTTAAGAATTATCATCCTCCTTAAAGACCGGGATAATCTTTCCGCGCTTCAGTTCATGTGAAAAAATGCCAGATTTAAACATCAGGTTCACAATATGTGATAGGACGCCACTAATTATATGCGCAATCATTTTTATATGAACAGGATGTATGTTATCAAGGCCAGGACTAGTTATTCTCAAAGTACGGATTATGTCATTTATTTCCTGTGGTGTGGAAGGAAAGAGAAAAAAAGAGTGTGGGAGGCGACTAGATACAGAGGGTTGGAGAGCTTCCTTAAGAGACTTGCTGCTCTCGGTAAAGACGCAGTTAAAAGCATTTAAAATTTTTTTTGGGTTACTGTATTCGATGCCGTTATGTTGGATCAAAGGTATTTCTTTGCGCTTATGGTTTCTTCCTAAGAATGAGTTGACTATGCCCCATTTTTTCTGCATATTGTTGCCACACTCGAGAAATCTTTGTTCATAATAATTTCTTTTAGCTGTTTTTAATAAAGCAGACAAGGTATTCTTAATTTCTTATACCGAGCAAAAAGTTTAAGGTTGAAGGGCTGCCTTTTTGTTTTTTTGTACAGATTTTCTTTTTTGCGCATTGCTTTAAGAAGGCTCTCTGTGAGCCAAGGGTTCTGTAACGAAGCTAGTTTTTTTTTACACTTTCTTATTTCTGAGTGGGAATCAAGTAATGAGGTCAGAAGAGATAAAAACTGTGAATAGGCTTGTTGATGATCCTGCAATGACAATGACACTATCCTCGATGTCGGCAACTTTGTTCAGCGTTCTCAGGAAGCGTGGAAACTGGCACGGCTACGTATTCACCATCAGCAGGAGACTGACGCCCATGGGTTTAACCTCAGACGAAGAATCGTGGGTTCCGCGCCAGAAGACTTTGTGTCGGTTTGGGCACCTGTTCGAGGCTGCGAAATATCTGAAAAGCTCCTGCGCAGATACTTCGGTCCCTAAAAAGTTGTTCGCCGCATAAGTGATGCGCATAAACAATTCCTCTTGCTGCCTCAGCTCTCACATCCTCATGGTCGAAAAGTGGGTCGCCTGACACGGGTCGCTTGTCCTGTGATGCTAGTTTCTTTTTGCCTGTGTTCTCTTTGACTGTCGAGGTTGCGTTAGGACTCTTTTCTAAGTAAACAGCTAACATGCTTGTTTTTGCTAGCGTCCTCTGGCCTGTTCTCTAGCGTTTTTTCTCCACCTTTCTTTTTACTAAGCATTCCCCTTTCACTACGCTTTCTTACGTTACCCTTTCTTACTTCTTTATTCTTTAACTTCACCCTTTCTCTTTACTTAGTTTCAGCCGGAAGAAGTCATTCTCAGCCACGTTTCCAGGCCGATTTACATTGTGCAGTAAGATGCCGCAGCCGGAATAATACTAGGAAACTGCGATGAAGAACACTAATACTACGAGTATGTTCTTTAATGCCATGACGCCACGCAGCAAAACTTGCCCTGCACCCGGTACTGAACCTCCAGCCAACTCTGCGTCTTTTCTTAAGCTCGAAGTTGCTCCTACAAGCTGGCCCGAGATTCGTTTGGTCGAAGACTAAAATCCTCTCCTAGGATGTACAACTTCACTAGAGTACGAAGTGGCGCACGGAGATAGAAAAATCGCATTTGCCTCCGCAGTCTCTCTGGCTGCCTTAAAACCTGCCTGCTGTTAGTTCCCTGCCCACTGGGCCCTCGCTTTATTCCGGCATCTGCCAGGTTCCCGAGCAGAACAAACAAGGCGATGAAGGTGAGCCTCTTTGGACTACTTTGTCTCTTCCCATACGCTAACAATAGGCTGCCTCCTAATCCAAGATCCATAGGCTATTCCTCCATCCCTGTCGAGAACCGAATAAATAGGGATCAAGGCAGAAAGTGAGGAAACAACCGATGCGAGCAGTGTAACTTAAGACAACACAAGAAGAATGTGGTAAAGGGAAACAACTGACAGGTCCTTAATCACGGGACTGTGCGTCGAAAATGAATTTTACTGTCTGTCCGTCCCACTCATGGAGGAAAAAAAATCAATGAAGAGCCGCCCCTGGCATCAGCGCCTCTCTTTCTCTCCTCGGATCTGTGCCCTCGTGTAAGATTGCGCGTGTATGTGTGCTATCATGATCGAGTTTCATGAGGTAAACGTAGCTATGTCGACCATCGCCATGAGGGAACACTACTACGGGCGGCCATGACTTGGGAAAAGCGAACAAAAGTTAGAGTGGGCGATTAAAAAGAATAAAAAATAATAACGCCCCGCCCGCTCCGCTAAAAGCACAACGGGCTGGTAAAAGCGAACAGAAGGAATCTTACGAAGGCATGAAAGAGAAAAGCAAGACATCAGCAAAGAAATCATAATGATCTGTACGCAGTTACTGAGAACCGCGCAGCGGAAAGATAGTCGCGTGAAAATTTTGCCTGGGTGCCAAGCTTATACTCTGCCGAGTGCTGACAAAAAAAAACAAACAAAAAAAACACTAACAGGCAGGCGGCCGAAGCCATGCTTCCGCACCTCCGTCGAAGCCAGGCCTTAGCATTACAGGCGGAAAGAGGTCCCTCTGCTGAAATTCAACGCGTGCTCTGCGTGCCATCCGCCGACCGATGCCGAATTGTGTTCCCGCTTCCATCGTCGCTTCCTTTCCGGCCTATTTACCAGCGCAGTTGTCCAGCTGCTTTCGACTCCCACGTTCTAGCACGTTGTCGCACAAATCGGGAGGCTCTTAAGTACACAGTGTGGGCGAACCTTCAAATTCCAGCACCTTTTCCATCCCACGCTGGTCTCAATGAACCTCATGCCCGAAACGCGGATGAGTGAGCGGCACGTAGGCCCGGATTGTGGAAGGAGCGACTGAGCTTGCAGCCGAATAGGCAATCGCTGCACTCAGCGCCAGGCCTAGGAGGGGCTCTGACCCCACGCGTCAGAAAAAGCGGGTACAAAGAAAGGTTGTTCTTTTTTTTTTAACGCAAATATGCTCACCGATGAGAGCGTTGTTGTGTACTATAAGGACCGTCTACGCTGCAGAGTGAGTAGGATATTGAAGAGCCTCGTTCTCCTCGTCTTTTTTTATTTTGTTCACTTCACCGACTGCCACTTTCGGTTATGTTAACGCACACAGGAAGAACCACACGAAAAATCTCATGCGCGATAAATTTTTCAAAAAATTTATTGCGATGAGCAGACACATGTCTCGCTGCCTTTACACTCTAACAATGAGCATGGTGGATGTTCTTGCCGTTGAAATATTCCTGAGAATTGTTACGTGTTAGGCGTGTTAAAAAAACCTAGTGTTTCACACATTGTACCTTCGCGCATTAAGCTTGCCGCGCACAACCAAAACAGTTATTAGCTATTTGCAGTGCATTCTTAACTTTCCCTATATTTTTAGCGAGACAAAATTCATTCACATTCCTCACAACCACGCAATTTGATTACACTTTCTATAGCTAATCCCGAAGCTTTGGCTTTTTTTCTGTTGTGGTTATTAACAAATTGCAAACGTTCTGTTGCAAAAAACCACTCGAATCTTTTTTCTAAGTACTGCGCAGTTTTGAGCTAGCAATTTCGCTAGGCTGTTCTACTTCAGGCAACAAAAAAAAAATAAGAAATGTACCAGAATTTCTTCATTAAGCAGCAAGCGGCACACTTCTCAAAACAGAGAAGCCCGACCTATGAACTCAACCCTGAGAGTCTTTGCAATATAATTCTCAATTTCAGTGCCCTAGTCGTGAAAAATCTTCGCGGAAGTTCTCATATTCGGCTACTATCGAGAGATCTTCAAGTTTCCTTTTCTATTTAGTCGTAAGGCTGTAATCCCATGAATGGCAAAAAAAAATGAATCAATCAATTGCTTGTGGAACCGTGAGCTCCAAAATGAAGAAGTATGCTGAGCACGTTGGGTTCCCCGTGGGAGCCAACCTAATTTTACACAATTCCTTATCGGGACAGTGCAAGAATGTCTGTAATAAGCCAGGTCCCAATGACAGTCATGAATCATCATGCTTTTAAGGTTCCGTCTCTGCATAGACTAGTGTTCACGGTGCCTCTGAGAAAGACAAAAACGAGACCTTTTTTTTTATTTGACCCGTGGTTTTGACGGTGCTCCGTACATGGAGGCTGAACGAAAAATAATCACTTACGTGCTTTTCGCCGCTTCTCTCAGAGAACGCATTCGATCCATTTGGTTCTCACTAAAGTAGCAAATTATAATAATTGAGGTTGGCTGTTGCTCTCATACTTCTCGCGAATTTGTTACTTTTGTGAACCATTTTTCCCTCTGCAGTTTAGTACACACTATCCGGGAAGAGAGACACATGTCTGAAATTCTTGCTTTAATGTCATAGTAAAGCCTTTAAGGAGAATATATTTAAAGCGATATTGTTTATTCACACTCCTTCGACACATTATTCGGTAACACAAATAATCAATCGAGGGGCTCAAGTAGGATTTGAATTAAGTGATTGTTGTCAACAGCTCAAGGTAGCACTCAACAGTACTGGAATCGTCACCGATGGTGTTGGACTGGACTAGAGAGAAAACAGAAATAGGAAAAATGACCTGCCGAACTTACTACTTGTGGTGTGGTTAAGGAAAACAGTGGATAGCAAAATATAATTTTTCAGAATCGAACAATGCAAGTTTCAAGAACTGGTGTACAGTGCCGTGGTTAAGAAATTTGCTGTGATAACGCGCCCGAAGTGGTGTGTGGCAGAGATTAGAGATTATCACAAAAGGGGTCGTTGTTTTCTTCACTCGACTGATGAGGACGTTGATAACTATGATTCAATGATAAAGCAATTTGCTCCAGCTAAAATGGCAAAAGCTGCTTCACGCAACATTGCGGACAAGAAGGCGAAGCGCAATTACAGCTTCTCCAGTTTTGTTCTCTTGTTTTTTTCTCTCATCCTGGTGACGTGGGAACGCCAGAAGCACAACAATAAACTACCACACGACTCTGTGCGCCTAATGTGATTTACGCCATGAAAGGAGGGATCTCTATCAAATACCGCTTAAGAGCCAAACAACTGAGCAACCGAGGCGTGAAGCAGTGGCCAGCCTTGTTTAATATAATCCATTAAAGTTTTCAGCAATTATCGTCCTAACTGTGACTTCGTTTAAATAATGTACGAATATATTGATCAGGACACAGAGCATGCTTACCACATATCTTGCGAAAGAAGTCAAAAATTGCGTTGGTTATAAAACAAATACTGCCTTGGTTACCTTCATTTACTGCTTAAAATTTATTTTTTGCCAGTTCAACTTGTTCAAGGCAGCGTTCTTTTTTAACAAAAGACGGATGAAAAAGCAGAAAGAAAGTCATCTTTAGTTTTCCAAGTTGGGGATAATTTAACATGCCTTTATTTTCTCTACCCAGAATAGTTAAACATGTAGACGGAATAACATATTTCAGAAATGCGATCATGCGCTTTCTTCGCAGCAATTCATTAATTACTGTTCGAAAGAGCAATTTATGCAAGAAGAGCTAGTTTACGACAGAGATGTCAGATTTATTTATTATTTATTATTATTTATTTATCAATATTGCAATCCCCTCTGGGGATTTTAGAAGAGTGGGATACAATGAATACATAATGAAAACAATAACACAGACAAAGCATATAATACAAATTAGATCCATGGAGCGTATAAACAGTTAAAACAACACGTTTCTAAACAATACCTAAAACAAATGTCGTTAGTGACGATTTTGAAATTTGATCATTGGTTAGAAGATTCCATTCAGTTACTGTTCGGGGAAAGAAAGAATACTTAAAACAGTTATTATGGGTGCTAAAGGCGGTTATTGTGTGACTGTGTCTCTGCCTTGTAGAATACCCAGATGAAAAACTAATTATTCCTGTGAGGTCGGTTTTATAAAGACCGTTAATAAGTTGAAAGAGGAATTTTAGTAGTGATACACGGTTTCTTTGCGTTAATGGTGGCAGGTTTGCTTTCATTAGTAGTTCGGTTACTGATGTACGTCCATAGCTATTATATATGAAGCGAACTGCTTTTCTTTGCACCATTTCCATCTTGGTGATGTTAGTCTTGGTGAAAGAGTCCCAAATTGCACATGCATACTCTAGTATCAGCAGAATTACACTTTTGTATGCGAGCATACGGACAGAAGGGGTGAAAAGTCTCAAAGCCCTCCTCAAAAAGAATAATTTGCGGTTAGCATTAGCTACTACATATTCAAGGTGCTTAGTCCAAGTGAGATCATTAGTGATCCAGAGTCCTAGATACTTGTAGTGTGTTACTTCGGAGAGAAATATGTCGTTAGTAGCATACGGATATTTAAGCTCGTGCTTCTTGCGTGTAATGGTCATAAAAACAGTTTTTTGAAAATTAATTGACATTTGCCAAGCTTTGCACCAGGCAACAACTTGTCCTAAGGCGTTGTTCAGCAGTTCCTGGTCAGCGGCGTTCTCTACTTCCGAGTACAACACACAGTCACAGATTAGAGGCACGCGCAGCACGATAATCTGAATTCGAGGTAGAATTAGTTTTCTCATATGAGTCAACATAAGATAACCGCTTGCTATTTCCCGAATCACTACTGCGAAGTTCCGAAGTCAAATTGTATACAGGCCATGCTCTTTCTACTCCTTCTCCAATGTATGCTCGTCAACGTCTGTGGGTTTCATCGCGTCGTGATGCAATCGTCTTAATCTTTATTTTGCATGCACTCCTAAATGCGGTTATCTCTCTATCTAATGCTCACTGCATAGTATGAATTGAAATGTCATTAAGCTTTTCAGGTTTTTCTCTCACAGAATATTCTGCTTGCATGCCCTGTCTGAAAAAGTGGTGCGGAAGTCGTGTAGGGCGATACTTGGCTAACCGCTGCTGTCAGTTATTGGTAGATGTCAAAAATAAAGCTGCTATATGCGTGGTCGTGTGACCATTTTCGTTTGGATTTGCGCCGAAGGAAGCTATAGGTAGTTTTTTTATTCATTAGTGTCCTATAGAAGCAAACATTTCGCGAGATTCAAGTGAGCTAAAAGAATTGAACTGCACCACAGTCGCGTGATCCAGTTGCCCAAAATGTGTGCTGGTGAGGGAACGTGTGTGCTCTATTTTCTGGTGACAGTACCACACAACATGGTCGCCAAGCTCAGCCACTATAAACATTTTACCGGAAACACGTGCCTTTAAAAATAGTGGGCTATTGCGCTTAATGTAGTGATAAAATAGAAATGGTAAGTGTTTGCAAGTTTTTCCGGAAGTTGGAATTTTTGCAAGTGCTTCTGCTTACTTTCATTCCTGGATGCCTATGTATACAACTCTGCAAAACCTTCCGCAAGCAGCTCCATGCTTCAAGGGCGGAGCGTCCTTTAGTAATATAAAACGCAACGCGACTAGCCACTGAGGTGGCTTAGTGGTTATGACAGTCGGCTCCTCACCCGGGTTCGAACCTGGCCGCGGCGGTCGAATCTCGATGGAGGAGAAATTCTTAGAGACCCGTGTACGTCAAAGAACTTCAGGTGGTCAAAATTTTTAGAGCTTCTCACTACGGCGTTCCTAATACTTGAGTCGCTTTAGGACTTTAAACCCCATAAATCAAACCATACTTGGACACTTTTCAGCTTTTGGTTTTACTTGCATAAGATCAATTTCTGCTTTTCTAGCGAGGTTTTTGCAGTGTAGTAGATAAGATTATAAAGAAAGAATCCGAGTTTCCAGCTACCAGCGGTCTCCACCGAAATCGCTCTTTAAAGGCTTGAACTTCGCGTCAAGAACCCTCTCAAATTTCTGTCCTATATTGATCCTTTCCGTACCTTTACTCAAGGTGTGAGCGCATGTGAAACTTTTAAGCTCGTGGTTCTGACACAACAGAAACAATAATGCCAAAGTTTTAACCTTCTCACTCTGTGCACTTCTTGCCTAAAATGTTGAGAAATAGCGAGAACTGCTACATGTCCGTGTACAGCGATATCTACGCTTGTTCTGGAGAGTAAATTGAATGCGGTCGGATCATTCTGTGGCGTACGAACGCTGCGTTTAAATATAAATGCTCGCCAAAATATTTGGGTTAATCCAACTGCAGATTCTAAACCAACGCGCAGCTTCAACGGATTGGAATACACTGTAGATCAGAATGCTTTAGATCACACTGGATTGAGCAGTGCTGCGCAAGCAACGCTCAAGCAGGAGAACATTACATAAGTGAAATCAGAAAAAAAAACAAGAGATTTAGGAAAATTATGGTCACTGCATAATTCTAGTTACTTGCTGGATTAAGATAATTTCTATTTGACTAATAATACTAAAACTGCTCATATGGGAACAACTCGCAAAATTCAACCTCTTTTATCGCGTGTGTACTCCCCTGTTATGATAATATGAACTGCCCTAGACACACGTTATGTCGCCCTGTGTGCTGGAGGGATCAGGTTTCGTCACAGCATTCATTCGTTTCGGAAATAAATTAAAATTTAAGTTTCAACCTAATACGGTCACATGGCAGTGAAGTCAACGTTCAGGTTATTATTGTTTCTTTTCCAACCTAGTCACGCTACGCTCTTCTTTTGAACCAAACACGTGGCTCCGTTGTGAAATAGAAGACGCTTGCCGCAATCTTCGTTTTCTTTGAATCTCGCCAGCACATTATGTTTTACTGAAATTACCAAGAGCTCCATTGGTTTATGTTATTTCAATTCTTTTTTATGTATGTGTAATTTTGCGTTTTCCACGGATTACGAATAAGGTTTCAAGAATATATCAAGCTAGATAAAAGCGAAGACAACTACACACATTGAAAACATGCCTTTCATGATGGTACCACACCCCCGCTGTCCTCCTCCACCCTCCCCTCGCGCGTTGTTTGTTCGTCGAGAGAAAAGGTTAAACCTCTCTACTCAGCTCTCTACAAACGAGCGAAATGGGCCGTCGGAAGTGCCACAAAAATGACATCTCCATGACGGAACTTTCCGGTCCTTTGCACAACTCTCGCCGAAGAGCGTTGGTGGTCGCTGATCTCGACAAATGATGCACTCGACACGCGAAAACAGAGAATGATGACGGGTAGGGGGGGCAGAGAGGATAACTGGAGGAGTGCCAGAGAAGTTGTTGGCGAGAGAGGAGGAATGAATCACTCTGCTAGTCTGAAGGAAACAGGTCCTGAAAAAATATGGCTGTGGCTTAGCTTGGTTAAGCCCGGTAATTGCGAAAGCAATATCCGTAGCTACACCATGGTTGAGCTGGTAGTGTAGCTGGGGGTGGAGCTTGTGGTTAGACTTGTGGTGATGCATCGGTTATACAATCCAATCCAATCCAATCCAATCCCCAATCCAATCCAATTCAATCCAATCCAAAGTTGGGCCCCTGGGTTTTGCGGCAGATGGTACGACGTCATAGCAGAGGTCAAGCTAAAGGTCAATGGTAGCTACCGCGGCCTCGCCGCGCGAGGAGCTGAAAGTGAAAGTAGTATTGCTTTCGCAATAAAACAGGGCAGGTGGTGAGTTTCCAACTTTAGTTTTTCTCCCACGCTTCACGACCCTCGCCACTTCAGGGAGAGCAGCAAGGTTCGGTTTGGTTTGGTTTATGGGGTTTAACGTCCCAAAGCGACTGAGGCTATGAGAGACGCCGTAGTGAAGGGCTCCGGAAATTTCGACCACCTGGGGTCTTTAACGTGCACTGACATCGCACAGTACACGGGCCTCTATAATTTCTCCTCCAAAGAAATTCCAGCCGCCGCGGCCGGGATCGAACCCGCGTCTTTCGGGTCAGCAGCCGAGCACCATAGCCACTGAGCCACCGCGGCGGCAGCAGCAAGGTTCGTCATTTTCTGCTGCAAGTGACGTCAGCAATTTGGTGGCGCTAACATGGTGTTATAACTAACACATGTAGGAAAGCGCGTAAATAGAAAAATATATACATTATGTACAGCTATATCTAAAATATATAAGCAACCAAGTATCCTTCTTAGAGCATAAACACTAATCATGGGTACCGACCCCGAGCAAAATCGTCCTTTGTCCGTTCCGTTGTTTGTTCGCACCTGACCTAGCCCGAACGCTCCATCCCGCGCCACTGCCCGTTCGTCGCCGTCTTCTACGTTGCACAGATTCTCGCTTTCGCACGATTCGAATGTAGTCAACATTCTCTGTAGTTTTTTTGCCTTGCGACAATACCCATTTTGTATCGCAAGCGCTCTAAGTCACTCCAGGATGAAAACCTATAAATGCATCAAGTTCAGATGTTTTTACAGAGCCTTCAGTCCTGAACCTGCCCAAGGACATACTGAACCTGCCCAAGGACTATAAGAGGCGCCTTAGTGGGGGGCTCCAGATTAATTTCGACCATGTGGGCTATTTTAGCGCGCACTCTAACAGCACACCTCATGGGAACTTTCCCTTTTCCCCGCATTGAACTGTGGCCGGCGTGGCCAGGATTCCACCCCACGTCTTTGGAGTCACCTGGTCAAGGCTATAGACAATCTACAATCACGGCGAGTGCACGTGAATAAGTATGATCACGACATAAGCTCGCTGTTTGGAATTATACAAATTTCGGACGAAGTTAGTGTGCGTAAGTAACCAGCACGTTTCAGCGAGATCAAAAATACCTGAAACCGTTCGCCCACCTGAATCTAGTATCTGGGAAACCTTGGATGATTTCACGGCATTGAAGAAAACTCAAGAACTCAGGTCTTGTAGTCTGCGTATCTGACAGGATAAGGAAAGCAGAATACTAACGTCGCTGCAAAGAAGGTGTTTGATAATCCTGAGGTGTTTCGGTATTTCAATGCCGCATTTGCAGAATATTTTACTTCCACTGAAGGATTTGATTTTCTAGGTGGGTAGTCGCGCATTATCGTAGCTTATTAAGTACATTGCTCTAAAAATTATATAAGCACACTGATGTTCGCTGTGGTGACAGAGCAGAGACGTGGATTTCTTATGCAAATCTTGATAACGTTGTTACATACACATGAAAGCGGTTTTTTATACTGTGGACTGACCATAGGTTGTTAAAAGACTGGCATGCCGCTGAAGATCGCTTCGGAGATAGCTTCAATTGTTGGGTACCTGAAAGAACTCGTATCGCTCAGCCATGACTGGTAGGCAACACTGCTCCTTGCTTTGTCTTTCAAATAGGAAACTGCGCAGCGCACAGAACAGAAATGACAATTTAAGGCATAAATAAAACTGCTGCGGTCATTTTTTCTTGCATGAAACTTAGAGCACAATGGTTAGGAGAGGCGTATTCCGAACACATCAGACAAATGGTCATACAGACATTCACATAATCGCTGCCAAGGTGCGAAAAACAGCACGGCGAAGCAGCCTAGGCGTGTTGTCCGAGGCAAAACCATTGCGTTCCACACGAGCTTCGGTTAGACTTCGCGGGTGTGCAACTTCCTGGCGGCGGCTACTGTCGATACATGCGAAGAAGGGACCTTTTTAAAGTAAAGAGGGGTGTTAGTTCGCTCATTTTATTCCATGGCACTTCTTCTGGCGGAAACAACAAAAGGCATGGCAAGTGCAGCCACAATCGGAACAGTGCGTGCTATATGTAACTCTTTGTGCCGACATTACCATTTAATCACGTCTTCGCACTCATCATAAATGCCACTAAACAGTAAGCTAGCTTCTGCGTAATTTACGTCTTGCATAGCGCGACCATTCCGCATGGCAGCTGCGCACAAAAAGCAAGGATCGTCCCCTACTGCCGGTGCGCCTATTGCGCCTCGAACAAAACAGAAATGGGGGTACTTCATAATATAAACAAGCTCTAGCGAACAAAGAGGGGCGTAGAACTTTTATCCCAAAATAATGCCCTGAATATGGGCAACGCCACTGATATATTTTTCTCCTCTAAAGTAAGAAACCGAAGCAGCTATAGGTAGGTCACATGCAAAAATATTCAGCCGCTTTTTTTATTCTCGTTGTTCATGTCACTCGAAGCTCTTTATCGCGCAGCATTCCCTGCATGCCAGCTTCATTTAGTCCTCGGTAGTCAGCATCGCGAAGGACAGCGTATCGAGTATAGGCATTCGTCGACACCAGGAATGCATAGGAATTGCACACAAAAGCTGAGCCGTCAAGCCTATTGCGCATAAGGCTACGGTGAAAATGAAACAAAAAACGAGAGCACTGGTGTGAAATGCGCATTCAACCCTGCTACCACACAACACGCCCCCAGCTTACTGTTCGACGGAGAGAACTACAATGTTCCCGCACATTACAATGGAGCTAAAATAAATGGAGCGGCTTGATGGTTTTTTGGCAATTCCAGCTCCAAAATGTGCCGGGAAACAAAAGCCCTGATGGCAGCTAGGGAAAAGATAGTTGGACTTATAGGGAGAAAGAGAAGGCAAAGGAAAGATATAAAAACTTGGGGAAATACGAGAACAAAATTCGATATACACGCGCGGCAATACCTGTTCAGTATGCAAGTAAGGGTAATGCATGCGTACTCTTCAGATTTAGTGCTTTTCGGCGAGTAAAAGTGCTGGCCGGAACAGTATGGCGCCCCTCTGTATTTAGTGATTCCTCAGTCTGTCGCCATCGTTTGCCTGTAAGCCCCAGTAAAAGTAAAGCAAGGGTAGCACGTTTTTCTTGTTACTCTAGCACGAGAGAGATAAAATACCAACGGATAAAAGATGGACAGTAACATGGAGTCAGGAGTAAGTGGCGAAGGTGGTGCTCACTGCGACAAGAGCTTATTTGAGCGGCAGCTAAAGGAGCCAGCCCTGGCTAGATATTGGATTGGATTATTGGGATTTAACGTCCAGAAGCAACTCAGGCTATGAGGGACGCCGTAGTGAAGGGTTCTGGAAATTTCGATCACCTGGGGTTCTTTAACGTGCACTGACATCGCAAAGCACACGGACCTCTAGAATTTCGCCTTCATCGAAATTTCGCCGCCGCGGCCGGGATCGAACCCGCGTTTTCGGGTGAGCAGCCGAGCGCCGTAACCACTGAGCCACCGCGGCAGGGCTGGCTAGATATATAGTGCTTGGCTACAAAAAAATGCGGGTATAGGTTAGCTACATGGAAACAAAAGAAGGAAGCCGCTACATGCATATCTGCAAAGGCGAGCTTAAAAATCCCGACCAGCAGGCAGGTCTTGTTGTTGTTGTTGTTGTTGTCCTCTAAATAATGGCACGTACCCACTGCGGGGGATTGGCCAAGACACAGGCGGCGACTGATAGGTGCTCATAATGTTAAACAAGAAAATAATGATGGATAATAATAATAATAATAATAATAATAATAATAATAATAATAATAATAATAATAATAATAATAATAATAATAATAATAATAACAATAATAATAATAATTGAATTAAAGGAAATAAATGAAAGAAATTCATATGTGTAATTGAAATAAGCTAAACAAATACTGTGAGATCGGCGACTGAAATTGAGAACGGGGCTAAAAGTTCCATGTTACGGAAAGCTTTCGGTGCAGAGAAATATTGATCATGAGAGAGAGCAGAGCTTAAGACGGCATCCGTTTAGTGTCTGTAAGGAAGTTTTGCATGGCGGAGAGCACATTCCAGTTACTGTGCCCAAGGAAGGAAGAGGAGAAACGGCGGCAGGTCAGCAAGAAATGATCTATCGTTTCAAGTTCTCCGCAGAACGGGCACAATGTGGAGACCGCCAGACCAGATCTGTAGTTACCTTCTTCGTCGCTGTCCTCCTCTTCTTTCTTTTTTGAGGCGTTCTATTCTTCTTCCTCATTTCCTTCTTTGTTTCGTTTCTACGCCTCTTTGTTTCTCTATGTCCTGCTTTCCTGCTTTACTATTTTTCATTTTTCTTCCTTATCTGTCGTCTATTTTCTTTCTATATAAGTGTTTCGCATCATGGTGCATGTTTCTGTTGTCTGTTGTTTTCGTTTAAGGTGACTGCTGGGTTCTTTGCAGGAACCGCTTTAGAATAGCTTCTGGGCATTCTAGCTGCAGTGCCATATTATGGTTATTCAAGTTGTGTTGTGATCACTGTGGAGTACAATACGGGAACACGGAGGAAATGTAATCAAAGGAGCAGACAAAAAGGCTACTGCATTTTATTGACCGCAATGTTTCGCATCGGCGCAGTATATGACAACTGGGCCCGCTAGTGTTGTCCACAGCCTGCAGCCCAAATTACGAACAATGTTATGCTTTGTAACTTTTAACACAGAAGTATAAGAGGACGTTTCTTTTCTGCTCCAGCTTCATGTCCTTGAGTAATGCTTTCTTGGTGGCTGCAGCAGTAGATGAGTACAAGCTGGTATCGCAACCTATCATTGCCATTTCGCGCTTTTTCGATTGACGTGAAAATTAATTAAAGCTTAACAAAAGTTGTGCAAGACAGTTACACCTTAACGGCTTTACAAACTAATCACAACATGGCATCACAAACGTATGACCAAAAAGTGGGACAGGTACACCTGGAGCTGCTACTGTTGTTTTAACTGTAAGTTGAAAATTCATAAGGCTTAGTCCCAGTGTTGTCTTCTCTGGAACGTATGCCAGAGCAGTCGCAAAAGTCGTAACACATGTAGCATTTTTGAAAATGGCAGATCCAATCTTCCTGCGATGCCAATAAATATAGGTTGTACTCAAGTTTCACAAGATGACGCATTTCGTTGCAGCAGTTTTTTAAAGCACACTTTCTATTGCCGCTGCCCAGCTGCAAAGAGTTTATCCCGGTTTTTTCTCCTCAGTGACGATAGTAGTGATGTTAGAGAAAGGAGCTTATTGATAGTTGTACTGCAGCTGAGACTAGTGTGAGACGTGCTTAAAGTGTAGTTATCTTGTTTATCTTCATGCAGTTTATAATGCTGACCTGATTTTACTCACATGAGGGCTTACTACATTGATCCTGTCAACGCAGACGTTTGTACACCTTCTAATCATTTCTTGAAAGAGCGTTTGATAGTTTTGCAAGGCTGATGAGCTAATGTGCGGGCGAGGCTGCAATTGCAAGTTGTGTTGAAGCTAAAGAACCAGTTCTTCCAACATCCTGAAATGAAACAGTCAGTTATAATACGGCGAGTCATCAAGAACGCAAAATCAGGAACAGACAACCTTGAAGTAGAAGATGACAGCATTTAGGGTAGTTGATACTTTTGCGTGCGGCTGCTCACACATGATAACGTAGTTGACAAATTTATGCCTTTAAATGAACGATTCTTAACTGGGATTAACGGTAGTAGTATTAGGAGTGCAGACATATTTTTTTTAGTAGTGTGCGTCAATTCCAGTGAACTCCAATGACGGGCACTTCTAGGATACGATATCACTGTGCTGCATGTTGCCCATACAGTTACCCTCACTTGCTTAATGTTCTTTAGGCAGTCAGCTGAAGTCGGCTGCCGGATTTGTGAGTAAACCATGTGGTGCTTATGTTATGCTGGGCTGGTGGCTTCAGTATAACATAAAATGAGTTTTCTGGTGACCTTAATTCCAACTCCTACTTTTGATGTTCCCGTTATAATGACTACATAAGCAGACAATGAGATTTCAAAAACTGATTCCTCAGCACCCCCTGCCCCCCCTCAAATTCTCCCTCTCTCTCACACACACACACACACACACACACACACACACACACGCACACACGCGCGTGCGCGCGCGCGCGCACGCACACACGCACACACACACACACACGCACGCACACAAAGATGGAGTCTCTTGTGTGACAGCAGCAGCAGTACGAATACTCGTTGACAAAAACTTGTGGTTGAGCTTGGAAGACGAGCTCCTAGAAAGCCCGACATGAAGAATCTGGAAAAATAGATGAAAATAAATGATTTATTAATAATGATTGAAGCGAGTTGCTTGTAGTATTACTCTTTCCATGGAGATCACTAGATGTCTGCTGTCCCTGCAGTAAGCACTAAGCAGCTGGTTCACTGCAAATTCGCAGTCGCCATCAAGTCCGTAGGGTAAAGCCATATGTTTTGTGCTCCTATGCTTTAAAAGGACGGCATCGTGTAAAAACCTCCGCATTATAAAGGAAGCAAGCAGCAAGTGAAATAGCTGACCACTCAGGTGAGTCTAGAATCATGTCTTTTTGAATATTTGTGGCGAAAGCTACACTACGCCAGCCGCTTCGCGAGGGCAGCGGGGCTGCGCGCTGAGCCGTGGCACTACGGGCAAGGCGTCGCGCCAGTCGGGTGATGTCGTTCTTCCGTAAAATTGAAAACTGGTTTTTGAGGAAAGGGAATATGCTGTAACAGTCTCACGTATCTCTATGGACACCCGAACCGCGCCATAGAGGAAGGGATAAACAGTGGGGTAAAAGAAATGGTTTATGGTATATGAGGGTTTAACGTCACAAAGCGACTCAGGCTATGAACTACGCCGTTGAGAAGGGCTCCGAAGAATTCGACCACCTGGGGTTCTTTAACGTGTACTCAGAACGCACAGTACACGGGCATCTATCATTTAGCCTCCATTGTAACTCTAGCCGCCCGCCTTGTCAGTTGTGCGCATGCGTGGAGTGTCGTCGGAAATGCGGCGGGTATATACATCACAACGATACGGAGCACGTGGTAGAAATGGACAGCTCGGAGGAAGCTAGGGCTCGCCGTAGGAACGAAGGCAAAAGGAGGCGCGAGCCGAGAAGACTGAGGGATAGCGCACTAAGCGTCTCGATAAGCGACGTAGAGACGGCGTGGCTTGACGGGCCCCACAGATGACGATGAATCGAGTTCTGTGTCTCTGAAAGAAGCTGTACTTAGGAGATGGAACGAATGCAAGAAGTGGCGAGCTGATGAGAGTGAGGAAGAGCGTGCTAAGCGTCTCGGAAGAGCGATACGGCTGGGAACGCACGCCTAGCCGCCGAAGGTGAATCCACGACGGCTCACTACTTCACTGACCACCGGAGCGTCTTCATTGCTATAAACAATAATGTTGAAGCCGTTACATAAATCGCGTGTCTTACTTTCAAGCGAAATCCAAGCGTAGCCAGGGGTATGTGCCTCTCGCTACTCTACCAGGTTTAACCAGAGCTAAGCCGCAGTCATTTTTTTTCAGGTCAGCGCAACATAAATATGGAAAGGACTTGCGAGCACTTACAATCTTTCTAATTTTCTGAACCTGAAGCGCAAAGATATGTAAGAAAAATGTATTTGTCCTTTTGCACAGAAGATTCGAGGTGAGATGGAGGAGAAATGGCCTGCATTGATGCTAGTACAATTTCTCGTAGACGAAGGCAATTTTTTGGCTGAGAAAACTAGTTGTTATCACAATGCACTCTGCAACTTATTAAAGTTGTAGAAGGAGGGACGGTGTTGAAAATATGATATATGACGGTCGTCAGTACCATGGCTGGTCCAGTGAACAACAAGAACTGTAGCTGCGCAAGCAACTTATAACACGTAAAATAGGAAAATACTATGGTTTGTCTGATGACACCACTTCTGAGTGATCACGTATCTTCAAAATTAGTCCACAAATCACAAACGAGTAACAATGGCGTGCATGGCAACAAGACGCTTCTGTTTCTACTATCAGAACTCATATCCTCACTGTAACTTACACAATCCTCAATCGTCTTTGCAAATTTTCCTCCCTGGAGTTGAAGCTGCGCATTGACCAGTTTTCATTGGAAGGGCTATGTCACACGTAATAAGCACGCGAATCTGCACAGGGATGCAACTCACTCGGTTCTCAAACGAGCGGAGTCAAAGGAGAGCGCGTAAATAGAACACAGCTTGGAAGGTGAGGACGTCAGAGAGGCTCTATTCCAACGCACTCGTAGCACACGGAACGAAGTCAAGCCTGAGCAATGCGTCGCAACGGTGACCCGCAGCCTACTTAGAGGAGCGCGTGGCGCATCGCGTACTGACGCGGCGTGGCGTACTGCCTTCTGCGCGCAGGAGCCGCTGGTTCTCTGGGCGTGTTCAGCTCGGGATGGAGCTTTTTAGTGCTCTTGCCGGCACCGCTGCCGCCATTGATCTCGGGCCTCGCCGAGTGC
>NC_143017.1:58723281-58748281 GCF_055824585.1 Amblyomma mixtum | reverse complement strand
TGTCTGGCACAGGAACGCCACCTCACGCCGTCATATGGAAGGTATAATGAGCGGGGCGCTGTCGCGATTCGCTCTTAAGGTGGAGCTTAAACGTCGCCCAAGTTTTTTGTTCTTTGCTTCATGCCGCTCTTAGGTATACTTTTGCAATCTATACTTGTATTTTTCTTCTTTTACTGCAGCTTCCGGTATCTCACGTTTTCTTTGATTTGTGAAATAATTCTCCCGACGTACTCCTCCTCAACCTCTCGTTCTTTTGAACCCTGCTTGGCAGCCTGCAGAAGATACCATATTGTGATTCTAACGCATCCTTGCCTTCATTGCAGCAAAACAGGTTGCAGTGACACTCACCGCGGGCCTAGAAGTGTAGAAATGGTGCCAAAAGTTAAGGCCACCACTGCATGAAAAAATCAGCAAAGGCATCCCAGATAGAAAGCTAACAAGGGCGTGCCCCAAGGAGATTTTGGAAGAGCTTGCGTACGTAATGAACTCCAAGATATAGAAAGGATCGGTCTGGGAGCAGGAAGGAGTCCTAGCTTCACCTACCATTTTGCTTTGAAGCTGGTTACACGGGGAAGAGGACAGGGAAAGCCTGCACGCATCCTGTTACAGAAATGTTCGATCGCTGCCCAGCTGCATTTAGAGTTCGTTTCAAAATCTCGTTTTAAACGCCTCGCTTCTCCAGCGCCGGTCGGGAAGCAATCCGATTGCCTTTCATCGCAGCATTTTACACTCAAGACAAACTTCGCATTTCGTGTGTTGTTTTTGAATTCATATCTGCACTGGCCTTTCACTTCTCGCTGTCGTCCGTCCGAATTGCCGTTCATCTTCGCGTTTTGTTATACAACCTTCATCACTGGATTAACCCTGAAGATAAACTTAATCCCTTTTGCACTGCCGCTAGTCTGCCATCTTGATTAATTTTATTGTCAACCATGTGAGCAATCTGTTTTCTTACGCAATATTTATTCCTCTGTATCACCTTCCATCGCAAGAGAAAGCGAACTTTGAGCATTACAAAATTCACATTCTGGAAAATTACACGCGCATTTTTTACCTATAGCTCCATTCCCAGCCCTTCAATAACTTGCCAAAGCTAGGCCAACAAAAGAGGCGTGTGTCGTTCAAACAAACCTTATGCATTATTCTGAAATGCTTTTCTCCAGCACAGAATATTCCGAACATGCTCGTAATTGGCTGTTTTTCGGCGAAAACTCGAAAGCCTAAAAAACTCAGCTTCTTTCTAGAACTCAAGCAGAGACCCCTGGTGCGCGCAAGGCAGGGTCACTCACCTGAAGCGCCGACCGTTTAGAAGAAAAGAAAACTTTGTTACATACAAAAAGAGAAAAGCATGCTTATCTGCCAAGCGCAATTGTTAAGAACAGAAAAATATTTTGTGATTTTGTGATTGCAAAGCGGCCGCAGTAATCCTCACTCGATAAAGAACGATGAAAGGGAGGCCGACGTCGAGTATCCCTAAGGGAAGCCAGATTAATTGCGCGGAACGTTAATGAACCCTGAAGAAGTTGAAGGAACTGGTTGCTCTTCAATAGACGAAAATGGTTTCAACACCACTCGCCATCTCCTATACGCAATCCTCTCTTTTTATTCCGGCTTCAGTCTTTACAAGCTTTTTGTTCTCACGTGAACCACTTCTAAAAGACACAAAAGGTGGGGTTCCAGCGCTTAAGGTCCGGAATAACAGCTTGGGCGGGGAGGGGGGGGGAGGGGGGGAAGGAACTGCATTGAAATCGACATTCGCATTGATACTTACGGGTCGTGCAATAAAAAAACCAGGAAAAAAACAATCAAATGCAATTCGTAAGAAAGTCGAAGGGAAATAAATCCTGACGCTCATTACTCTAGCAGAGAAATCCGTCTAATTGTAGCAATGATGATGACAGATACATTTTTTTTTTACTACAGCAAGAAGAATTAAGCAGAAAGTGATAACGAGGGCTTTCGCCGAGTAAAAACCAAGTGTTCGTGGATACTGATCCTAACTTGCATTTAACTCCTAGGCATCTCATTTGCTGGCCGATATTTTTGGAAAGCTGCTCTGCTTATTCTATTCGAGAAAACAGTTGGACTTTGCTTACGAGGTCGCGTTATTTCTCGTACGCTCTTGTTCGAACGGTTAGAGTCGCTGGCGTGCGTGGAAAGAGGGGTGAAGGTCAAAGAGGTGATCGGTGTATAGGAGGAGGTTTGTAGAGAGTGGCAGGACGCTCTGCAATATTAGGGGAGAAACTTATTGCTACAGAGCTGTGTGTTAGCTGAGTTTGTAACATTAACGCTCTACTAGAATCCGACGCCGCGAGATTGTAGGACGGCGACGTTCAGCTGTATGTGGCTTGGAATCGTTAGTTTTTTCTCTCGACTCTGGGCACAAGAAAACGTGTTTATATTCGACGAAGTTTGAATGGAGACAGAAGAACGCCACCGCAATGCGACAGGATGGAGGGTTTTACGAAACAACAGAAACCCGAAAACAAGATGGTGATAATCACGAGGATCATGACTACATTCGTCATCATGTGTCATTTCCTTCGTTTCTTTGAAAATCGCTTCTAAGCACCGTAAATGCTGACAGGACCCAAGAACTTTTCCGTCGACCTTGTGGCCACAGTCGTTCAGTACAACAACTCAGAAAAAAAAAAATACATGACAACTTTTCCTGTTAAGTCAGGAAAAAAATAGCAAAGCATGGAAATTAAAGACTGATGCTGCCAATGAACAGTGTTCAAGTTTCGTTAGCTCTTGGTAACTCACTTTTTATCGCTCCACAATTTTTTTCTAAAAAATGTAAATCAGCGCTTTAAAGTTGCTATGAACGCCAAGTCCTTGATACCCTGTCAACGAGAACTCAATATCTCTGGAAACGCGAGATCGCAGGCCTGCTATCTGCTTCCTCTGGTTACTTCGCTTTTCAGCGTAGCCATGTCTATGGACATGGTCGTTTGGGTGGTGTTGTCGCTGACATTCGTTTCCATTATGCTGCTCATTAAACTCCGGGAGCAAAAAGAAAAACAGACATAGAGGTATGGAGCGCGCTTTGAAACTTTACATGGTCCAAACAACAAGCACCCGAAAGCACAGTTCCACCCAATGTAATTTATGTATTAAAACAGAAGAAGCCACTATAAAAAAAGTATCGGCTGAGAATGCTGCCTCAGCACGTCTTGTTTTTATATTTACTTTACCAGCTCTGCCTATAACCGTCCTTGATTAGATATTTTTTTCTCGACTTTCTTTGTTTGTAAGTTCTTTTCTATGTTTTTATTTCGCGGCAAACTCTTTCCTACCAAAGGGCACTTCTCGCTGGCATAGAGCATAACGGTTTCTTTTCATTTACTCTTGTTTTGCGCTTTATTTACCCGGCTGCTTTTTTTTTCTGAGACTGTTAACAAAGTCGATCGTTTACGTCTACTTACGAACCGCTTAAGCGCATTATTGCAGCGCCCTCTTTTTATAGGGCGTCGCGCATTGCAAAAAGTAAATGTGAAAAAGCAATGCACTCTTTGATTGGTTTGGGTGGGAAGAGGGAATGGAGGTAAGGATGCAATTATTGTTAAAATGAATTCCTACAGAACAAAAGAAACAGAAATGGGTATGAAATATGCAGTGGAGAGGCCCGAATCATTTCAATTATTTAAACTGAACATGCACTTAGTACCGCAGCAAACTGTGTTTTTTGCATTTCTCCTAAAGTAAAATGCCGGTGCAGCGATGTAGGTGCGACACCAAACAGCTTGTTAATATGGGCCCGAGATGGTCCTACAGTATATGTAAATAAATAATGAAAATCCAGTTACTTCGACAGCAGCTTACGCTTCGTTGTTTAGACCAGTAAATTTCAGACAATTACTTCTGTGCCACAACATGCGCGCCTCGTTACGAATCCCCAGAAATACATTCTTTACAAAGGTACATCGCCATATCCTACTGGAAGGAAAGCCTGCGGACAAGGTAGGTGTCACATTTTTGTTCTGCTTGAAAATCACGTGAGCTGTAATAACACTAGACTCAGGGAAAGAAGCAAACAAACGAAAGTGCCCATTCGACTAGTCAATGTTTAGGCAGTGTGAGGTTAGTATGGAAAACTTTACTAACCTGCAGAACAAGTGGCCCTTCTTTCATTTAAGCAGAGCGTTATAGAAGTCCATATCTCGTTCCTCTAAACCCTTTAGCATTGCTCTAGTACGTGAGGTTTCATTTTAAGGAGATGCCATCCTGTTCTTTTATAGCCACACAAACGAAAAGCACGAAGTACGACTGGCACTGCCTGGCAGTGCCGACTTGAGACGCTACGAAGTGTCATTTAGCACACGTTAGCCCTCACGGACTAAATCTGCTGTAAGACAAAACAAAATATTAGCTGAAACCGATATCACTTGGGAATATAATTGGTAAAGACGCTCAAGCATCATGGAGATGTTACGATTATGAGAAAAAATAAGAAGTTCCCAGAGTAGATTTCTTCTTCCTTTCACGTTTCGACCGCGCTGAGACCCTCGTAAAATCGAATCGTGAGCCTGACTGAGGACGCCTGTGCCTCCAATTTTTAAGAAAGGTAAGCGCCAAGAGAGACGGAGGGGGGGGTGGGGAGTGGGGGGGGGGGGGGCGGGGGGTGTGTCCTAATATTACACTGATTGCGTTTCTCGGTCTGGCGCTCAAATTATAGAATGAACTGTCCCGGAAAAAAGAAGAAAGCCAATGGAGATAATAGTGTAGGGAGAAAATGTCAAAGCGGACCACCATTTTCTATTTCACACACTCCATTTTCTGCCGATTATTCCGCCTTTCATCGCAAAAACGTTGCTGCTAGATGGACTCAAATGTAATTTTGTCCCCACCTTCTTCAATCTTCCGCACTTTCCGGTCAAGGAAAAGATAGGACCTTTTCCATCCGGAAAGCCGTAGCCAAGCGACGGTCCTTTTTCGGAGACTATGCTGTGCCATGTAATAGCACTCCAAGGCGTCAGAGTCTACTTCCCAAATAAAGGCTGGCGCTTGTTAGTTAAGTTCTGCGCTCCCGAAACTATCTAGAACGATGAGGAGAAAAAGTTTTCAGAATGCACGAAAAAGATGAGAAATGACACTTCTTGACCTGCTCTAGCTCCATTTTGTGTTGCTTTCGTTTTCGCTAAAGTTTTCCCCAATCGCTGACTAATATGCTTCCAGGCAGACCACGCAAGCAGTGTGGGTTTTTCAAGTAGTCCCTTTGAGAAACCTTCACGAGTACTGTATTCGTTCTTTTGAAGTAGACTTATGAATGCGATTTTGTCAAAAAGGGGCAGGTGAGTATGAAGAGGCCAGTAAGCAGTGCCAAGTTAAACGATTAATATATGTTACAGATAGCTCTGGCATCTATTACAAGTGATTTTGAAAAATTTTGAAAAGAAGAGGAAAAAGCTTCTTCTACATTTTTGTGCTTAAATAGTACAGCATTATTTCATCAGAGACTGGGCGAATGCTTCGAAAAAAAAAAGTTCCTAAGTAAGCAGGACAGAATGCTACGACAGATTCATCCTTATGGGCCATGAAGAGAGATAGATTACATTAAAAGCCACTGCGTTGAACCGGGTTTGAAGAAGCCTATACATGGCCACTAATTCCCACTAATGTGACCACTAATGACTCCAAATATGAATACTAATGAAAAAAAAAAAAAAACGCGGCTAGGTATAACTTTCAATCCAAAAGCTGAGCTGTATGATCCGTCTACCCCAAAAAAAAAGTTACTAGTGAATACTTCGAAAATATGTTTGTTCCCTCTTTGCAGTATATACATGCAAAAACAAAACAAAATGTGACGAATGTCGGATAAAAAATCTCAGCCACTGAGATTGAAAACAAAAACTCGACAAAGTGCTGCTTCCAAATTAGCAGACGAGAAATTAAACGGTATTTCGACACCTATTGCGACACTTTAGAAAAGAGAAAAATTCTACAGAATTTCGACGCAAATCGAAGAAATAGCGCAGAAATATAATATGTTAGAACTCTACCAAGGGCTCTCAACTGCCCTCTCGTTCTTAGGAGCGATTAAGACGCATTCGCCCAGCCGTCGAAAGAAGGGCAACCACATGAATTTAAGCAAAACAGAGTTTTTGGCAAGTTGGAATTGGATTCTTAAGGAGAAAATTACAGCGGAAATGTAGAACGAAAGAAGAAAGGCCGGCTGTGCACTGACAACGGAAGATTTTATTTCAGGAGCTAACTGAATTCGAGCAGTGACAAAATTTACGGAAGACTAGGGGAACTTTCATGCGAATATGTTTGCAGTGATTGGCTACCATTCTGCAGAGGATAGTGCGTCCGGCATTCTCAGGTGCAATAACAACGATGCTGATGACAGCGAATTGAAGGCCACCTCTGAGATTAAAGTGCGTCCAACCTCTGCTTTTGTCATGAGCTGGAAAGGACGAGAAAGCACTTAAGATACGCAGATGCTTGGGCTTGTTGGTTCCTGCTACGTTTTTCAAAGCGAAAGCTTCACGAAGGTTTCCATATCTGGAGATTTCACCTTCATTTGACCTTCGATAAAGCAATGGAAAGGAAAGGTGCATAACTGGGCTCCTGGTACAGTGGGCACCATAGTCGCGCTTTAAGCAGCGAAACCGAGGAAGAGCGGGAACTTCGAAAGCAGAGGAAAGGCGCATAGCTGGCCCGCTAGGACCACTGCCAAATATATTAAGCATTTATTTGGAAAAGAAAACCTGCCTTAAAAATGTTTTCTGAAAATATCTGTTAAATCGGTAGCCTCACTAAGCTGCAATCACGTGATGCCAACGCAGTCTAAATGTGGCTTTATACTTCTCATTCCATTCGCATAGATTCGAAATCAGTGGTTTTCGAGTGGACCGTTGACTATTGCTCCCAGCAATTGCATCCTTGCGTGAACGACCAACTACTTTCACATCTTTTTATACTTTGCCAAAGGCAAGCTATTATACCACCAATTGAAATTGAAAACATAGGGATAGTAGGACGCATTAATGATTGAGAGGACTGCGATCTTTATTTTCCCGCATATGTGAATGTTTCTTGAAATGCGCTTCTGCCTTGCTGTGGCACAATAGATTTGGCGGCCACGTTTTTCTCGCAATACCCTTTGCTATTTCAAAAATCTCACTCAAAACTCAGACACTTAGCAAAAATACCTACTTCTTAAATAATGCGAAATGGTCTTGGACATTTCTTCAAGCCAGCTTAAAAGTTGCGTCATCGACACAATGGCTGTGGCGAAAGTTTGGCAGTGTCCGATGAGGATGCATCGCAGTATTTTAACTTTATACGGAGGAACACGGCGCTTTGTAAAGGGGACTGAATTTGCTTGATTGCGCGGGTGATACACGAACATTACACGGGCGCTTAAAAATATGGGGGTACTGCTCTGTAGCAAAACAGGAAGAAAGGCTACTTTTCTGCCATTAACTACAAGACATGGCGGTTACTTCAAAGTATGAGCTTTGCGTGAAATCCCTTAGTCGGAGACACGAAACTCCACCGGGAGTTATCGGTTAAAGCACTTCCACTTACTCGCCAATGTCGCAAACGGTCGCCTCGGGCGACTGTGATCTGGGCGGAGTGCAATCCCGCCTGAAAATATATTAGGAAGTCGAGGACATTGGGGATTCTTTCTGTTTTCTCTTTACATTTGTCTGCCCTCCATATAACGTATCTGCTTGAATCAAAGAACATAGCTGCAGCTTGTATGAAATCAGGCAGAGAAGAGGAAACACACGCACCAAAGACACAGCCCCCCCCCCCTCCCCCACCCCCAAGTCGAACATCACGGGTACAAACGGAGAGCAAGGTGGACGGCTGCCGTACAAATAATGAACGCTTCATTCATATTGCGACATAGCGTCAGCCAAAAAGAAGGTCACAGAACCCATTGATCTTGATTTGATAGAAAAAAAAGAAGGAAAGTGAAAGCCTGGAAAGATGTATTCTTTTTCTGTTTCTTTATTTGCAACCAAAGCCATTACGAATGTACTAGTGCTATTTCGGGACGTTACAGGAGCGAATCAACCAAGGATAAATGAAAACGAAGAGCCTCAGTCACAAGAGCTCCTGGAACAAGCTACTGAAACATTCAACTCATTTCAAGAGTCACTGCGCAAGTGGTGGACGTGGCCACTGCAAATACAAATGCAGGGAGGTAGCTGCTGTCGAATCTATTAGTGGTACCCTTGATCTTTGAAAAGACCTCAGCTGTAAGTTCAGATTGTTAACCACACATCTGCTTGACTATTCTATTTAAGAGGCTGTGGGTTGGGAGGTAAGCTCAGCGCTGAGGTCCAGCCATTCTCCCTTGCTTCCATGCCGGTTTTTTTTCTTATTCCCCGTTCCTGACTTTCGTATGCAATCTGAGTAAACATTCTTGAAAAGCACCAGAAATCGCTCTCTTCGTTTTTTTTATGTAGTTGTTCGTTCTGCAGCATATATTGTATTGAAAAAGGTCTTTGATTTGTTTGTTTCGAATGGGGCCCTTCACCTCCAAATGCATTTATCAAAGAACTTATTGTGAA
This sequence comes from Amblyomma mixtum, assembly GCF_055824585.1. NCBI lineage: Eukaryota > Metazoa > Arthropoda > Arachnida > Ixodida > Ixodidae > Amblyomma > Amblyomma mixtum. Next base: position 58,739,747 of record NC_143017.1, on the reverse strand, counting down.
CCGCCTAAGGAGATAGAATTTAAGGCTATACTCCAAAATTTAGTTTTCGTTTGTGTGGCTTAAAAACTTTTACTCAGAAGTAAGCCGCCGGTTTAGTGGGATATCTTACCGTCTTCAGTTTTCTAGTACAAGAACTGAAGCGATAGCCTCTGCAGGAGTGATTACATGAGCGTTACTTCAATATTTTAGAGGCAATCTTGGCGCGTTAGGGAAGCAAGAAATTGTAGGAGAAACAGATTAACGGCTCACTGAAGAAACCTACGGCTTATCTAAATGGTGCTGATTTGTAAGAAGTATGTTAGCGCAACTCAAAACACGAAGAAAAAAGTGACTTGTTGAGGCTGGCGCTAACCGCCTACCGGGCTTAGCGCGTCTCAAGCAACTCATCTTCGTGTCTTTCGTTTTGCTCTGACACGGCTCTCATTAGTGGATGATTGGCCAGATATGCTAACTTACCTCATGTCTGATCTCATGTTCTTTTACCTAAAGTGTCTTAAACACGACAGACAGCCACTATGGCGCACTAAAGTGTACACATGGCTTAAAATTCTCTGTCAAATATAATGCTGCGAGAACATATCACAATTCTTTTTTTTCGGACTGGAGTAGTTAGGTTGCAGCAGTGATGCTCAAAATGCTTCCTGTAGCATGAATACGGCTCGAAAATCTAAGCTTTTCACAAAAAGAAATTGACCACTGAAGTTGATGATTACCTTGAAATTCCTCAGACTCCTGGAAGCCGTAGAGACGCCTTTATTATTTTTTTTTTTACAGGAAGTTGATTTCATTTTTTGTCGCTGCCATAAATAGAGTAACACCAGGTCCCGTTCTCTGAGTTCAAACGTAAGCAACACTAATGCATGGATCTGGAATGAATGCGGACAGCCCTGCAGCAGACCCGTAGACGCAGATGGACGCCAGCCAAAAGGGCGACAGCAATACGAAGGAACCATCACGCTTCGAAGAGGGAGCAGCCCGACTGCACGCGTCACAGCGTCAACAGTGGGATGTCTCTCAAGGCTGCAATGTTAGCCTTCACCAAAACCCTGGAGGTCTACAGGCGAGAGAACACCCCTGGCGCCACTGCTGTCACGGCTGTCACAAGGCAAGCGAGACTAGCTGAGCTCTCTGGTCCAGCCATCCTTCACATTGCTTGCTTTCTTGTGTTTCTGTTTAAATTCCTGCTTCCAGACATTAAGTTATACTTGGAATCGGAATAAAGATTGGCAGGAAGCACCGGCGATCGATCTCTTCATTTTTTTCCTTTTTTATCTAGGCGATCGTTTTTACGCGGATATTTTATGTGATGAGATGTTTCACTTCATCTATTTATCTATGATGGGACCTTCCTTTCCCATTACCCAATTCCTTTCAACTTCCTATTTTTGCGTGGTATGTAGGTGATGTATGTAAAAGGATAAGGATATGTTTCTGCGCAGCGTTGACTGTGGCAGTTCCGTTTATTTTTACAGCAGCAAGTTTATGAGAACAAAGGTAAAGCTTAACTACGCTAATTTCACAGCGTTTAGCATCCCATTACATCCATAATTTAACTCAGCACTGTAATTAACCTCACTTATGACAAAACATAAACAAACAAGCAACTTCGCGCAGCGGCCCCTCCCCCTTTGACATTTCTCCCCAAACGTGGTCAGTTAGTACTGTACCCGCTACCTCGAGGCTACAGGTGCAGAAAAGATTGAGCAGAAACATCGAGGACACAAAAAATTTTCGTTACAAAACCGATCAGCGAGCTCATTGTAGCGTAAAATATTCAGTCTTCAGAAGTACGCTTATATAGATGGAAACGATGGAAACATAGCTTCTCAATAGGAAAACACACCCCATGAGGCTAACCTTGGCCAGCACATTGAGCGGTGCAGCCGCTGTCCACGTTATGTGGTGGAATGGCCGAGTGCTCGGATTCTTTGGATTGTATGGTGCTGCTAAAGAATTCATTTATGAAGTGCGGAGAATGCCGTTCCAGACGAGACTGTACTTAACCCAAGGCAGCAGTTTGTATCGTGTTTCATTTTTGCTCAACGTTTATGTTCTCCCCATCAAAGCACAACCTTTCACACAGGCTCTGAAATCATTGTTATCTCGGACTGGCCTTGATGAACTCTTCTTGCCCATTACAATGCAACGGCTCACCCCAATCTTCTTGCGACCTGAGCACTCCCTCGGATTTCCGCAGTGGTTCGCACTGCAACGATCACTGACGGATTCTTATTCATGATGGAGGGCCCCGGGTCATGACAACACTACGAGAGCAATCATTTTCACATTAGTGGGCAATTACGCGGGCGGAAAGTAGGAACTGCGCCGTAGGTGCTTCCAAAAGCACTGGTCGACCACTTTTTTCCCCTGTTGGCGCCTAGCCTGATCGTACCTTGGCCTCGAGTTATGCATAGTAGCTGCCTTTGTCGTTAGATGTAAAAGTGAGGGGGCAGATCCACATTTAAAATGAGGAAAGCGGGACCTTCTTTCTTGGACAGCATTAGCATCGCATTGATTGAATTGACAGGAAAGTTAGCGAATTGCGGTTCCGAGATATGGAAAGAGCTAGCGCAGACCTACAGGGAAGCCTAAGTTTTCAGAGAAAAACCTCGTTTCCAATATTATTAATATAGCACGCGAAAAACGGTCAAGGGCACGAGGTTTCTCTATTCCAGTAATGGTTGTATTGCCAATATGATAGTTATACGCTTCTTTTCGTCGTGGTGGTACCTATCATCTACCCCATATTACTGTTTAACACTGTTCTTTAACTTCCTCAGCTCTTCCCTGATTTAACGCCGAGTAAGCGGATAATGTACCAATACTCAATGACTACAAATGAATGAGACTTGAATGTAATGATCCTAGTAGGTACTCCAAGTGCCAGGTCATAAATAGCACGTTACAAGTGTCGCTCAAAAGAAGCGAATGTGATGGTGGTGTCCTGCCTGATGCTAACCAACGGTTCAGGCACTGGGTGACTAACAGAAACACTGGAGATCAACTCGAGGAATAGACAGCGACCTATGGAAAGGAATATGACAGGAGTAAAGTTAAGATAACGGTAGAGAGCTGGCGGTGTTAGGCAACAAAGAGAAATCAACCACATCGCAGGCAAATCGTAGACAAAATGGACATATGCAGGGCATATAATATGGAGGCCAGATAACCCTAGCTGATGTGGGGTAATGAAGTATATTGTAATGCAGAGTAAATGAAGGACGAGGTGGTAAGGCGAGCATAGGAGATTCTGAAACCGGTAGGGATATGGTGACCCCGGCTGGTGTGAAGGGTAATGTAACTGGACACGAAAGAAAAAGGTCCTCGTCCTGTCGTTATGGTTCAGTTTTAGAAGTCACTATTGATGAGGTCATCTTGCTATGCATGCCGCAGTGTCAATCATTTGCTTTTAGTGAGCCAAGTGCAAGTATAGGAGAAAGAGGTGAAACAGGAAATGCAGAGCGTCGTTGAGCACCATTTCTGCCGTTAAATAATTTGTTTTCTCCCGCCCCTGACGTAGTGAAATCAAACGATGACTGACTGCTAAGGATATTGTTAAGGTATTACCTATCACTTCCAGCAAAGTAGTGTTTGGTCGCTGGCTTTTATGCACGATACCGTGAGTGACCACTAGGCATCAAACAACTATCAACAATAAAACATGCGATACGGATAGAAAAAGCATCAAAGTGCTATAGGCGTAGTGCTTCTGAAACCGAAAAAACGCTTAAATCTTCAGGAATCAACAGCCAACCGACTGGAATCCACGGCGCGCGTATTTGAAGCCCTTGGTTTAGGCGAATAATTAGTTTGTTACAGATGCAAGGACTCGTTCAGGCCAATTCCTCAGCAAGATGAACGCTTCCTGCAACAATGCGTATTATTTAATGCGTGAATACAGGGCGATGACTTTACACGACCACTCCTCAAGTCCCGTCGTCTCAGAAGCAGAGTGGCATTTAGTATGCTTGATAAACTGAAATCTTGTACAAAGTGAAAAATCACCACTTTTATTACCATCAGCACAAAAACTCACATAGCCCGTTCTTGCAACACTCTGAAGCAGCTGGCCACAAGAGGCATATGAAATGAGCTCGATTAACTGCTGACCGGTTTGGTAGCACTAACGAATGTCATATCCTGCGCCAAAAGCTGAGATGTTATAACTACGCGTTCCGTTAGATCAGATATGGTTTAGGCGGATAAATTGACATCCTTCTATTGCGTTAGGTAGTGTCTCTAGGGTGCGTCCAATGTGCGCAAGAGAAACACTTGAGCTTGAGCAGATTTTAACTAAAAAAAATGCATGTCGGCATAGACGAAAGGGCGTGGAGTTTCAGAGGAGGCTACGTAACCTTCCTCTATAAACGCATGGCTAAGTTCATATGGATGCGAGTTCATATGGATGGATTGTTTGCCATTACGACTGTATCACAACGGACTGCCAGATAAAATTCCAGGAGTTTCATTATTCTTCATAGCTTATTTTTCAATCGGCTTAATCGGTCCGCAGATAAGCCAGGCAAACAGGTGTTCGCTGTCACCTAAATTGTTATCTCATAGCTATTTCCGAGATTATCGCATATTTCTACACTGCAAGCATGCTGAAAGGATGCGCACATTATGCCTGGTCAGAATGAATACTACTGAACTCAGAGAATATATAATGGTCACTACAGTGGCTTAAGCAAGGAGATGGCATCCGCGCAATTCAGAAAAAAAAAAAGAAATACGTAAGGCACTTAGACTACTTACGTGGTTTGAAGGCAGAACAATTTTTTTTCTTTCCTTTCTAACAATACAGCTACTCATTAGCATGCTGTAGTAGGGCAACACATACACAAGTCTCATCTTTATTCGCCAAGAAGCAACACGGTTTTATGGCCTGGTACTGTGAATCACTTCGGTTAACCTCCCTGCATTTCCTCTTCTCTTTCTCCTTGTTCGGTAGAAATCTCATTTCTGCCGCACGATTGTTCATCAAGAGGGAAGTGTGTGAAAAGACAGACTTTAAACCGGATTGGCCCTCCCCTTTGTTGACGTCGTCAGCCTTACCTCCCACATTGTGCGCTGTTGCTCTGCCTCTTTTGAGAGGTGTTTCGTGCTACTTCCTAAAACATTGTCAATCACTCATGCGAACAGAACATTATTTCAGTGAAATAAATGCAATATAAAAAAATTAGCTTTGTTGATTATGGCTTGTGAGCTCGTCTAGTAATATGAAGATTCTTGGTTCATGTCCCCGCAAGTTCGCAAGGAACTTTTTTTTTTTTTGCTGATGACACCTTCGAGGTTTTCTAGACAAGTTTACCTCAACTCCAATGATGACGGTGAATTTCGTTGCTAAAGGGTATTACAAGGTTTCCGCCTTGAAAGTAATAATATCAATCTTCTGCATCAAAAGCAGGTGTTTTAATTCTCTTTTTTGTAGCTCGTAGGCTGCCTATCGATGACCCACTGTGCCATAAGAAGATGCTTCTGTAAGACGAGCACAGAAGGCAAAGTGAATACCGAGAAGCACCCCGTCGTGACCAGTGAAATAACCACTCTGATTTTTCTTACGCTCCGCGCCTCTCGTAAACAAATCTTACCAAACGAGCCTAGTTACCTCGCCTGCTCATGAATCAAGCAAATATATTTGGGGCGTGTCTTTGTGCTGACTAGAAGGAACAGAGAAGAGAAGGCCACGACCGATGATAAAACAAGGCCACCACTGCAACTGCGACTGCCCCCGTGAATATTTCATCCCGAACGTCACTTGAAACACCGTACCTGCGGACATGGCCGAGTACAGTGCGCTAATGATGTGTTAGCTCGATAGTTGGGGGTGGTCGCACGGGCGTGTGCTGTAGTGAGCTGTGGGCACGCATAATTTCGTACCCGTTACGGTTAGTTTTGGGCGTGCCCTAATGCGTTATGAAGGTGTTCTTTTCTCTATGCGTCTCTATTAACAGCCATAGGCGAGGTGGTTTCTAAGTTTGACCACCACATCTGCGCACTTATGTCGCTCAAGAGAACAAAAAAAGTTATTGAAACCTAGAATCACTACCTCTGGTAGAAAATTAGTTTTCACTCGCAATTCGTTAAAAGCTCTCTAACGTCTTGGAAAATGCAGTGCCTGTGGACCACAGGAATCGTTTTGCTTCCAGGTATAGTTTTCCAGTGGAAATGTGAGCTGCTTTATGCTTCAAACCTTCCCAGTGGTGAGAGAAGCTATTAAACTTGCTCAGAACTTGAAGCCTCAAGTAGAAGGTTTTCAAATTAGGGGAGTTCGCGACCGAGCTTGGTAGGGATCGTCAGTTGACGGAACCGACGACACAACACCAAAGCAGGTCTAGGTTAGCCCTCAAGCTAACTCACTGACAGCGTGGCGTATTGAGGCGCCGTTTATAAGGTGCTTGATTTTCCTCCTAAACGATGGTCTATTTAAGGGACGCTCAATGGAAATATACGATGACACCTGTAAGACAGCGACACGCCTACCTCCTGCATTCCTTAAATCTTCAGTATGTGCGGTCAGGACCTCCTGCCCTAAGTAAGGTGATTGGCCTCCGCAGGGAAATAATGTCGAGGAATTATGGCACAGACCTCTGACAGCGCTACTCCTCATTCGTGGGCTGAATGTAGTGCGGTTCTTGCATTTCCCGCTCTCTTCACCTGTGATAACTTTTTATTATTATTCTTTTATAACTAATTATAGGAGACTTTAACAAATAGAACGACGGCCTTGTAAACGCTACGGTAACCGCGCATATTTAGCCTGCGGCCATTTCACATGCCCAGTAAAAGTGTCGCTGTACGGTATCCTGGATACACCACTGGATACTGGAAAACGATTATTCCCTGTTTCTGAAACAATAAGAAATCTAAATATGAAGAAATATTTTCAAATTAACGTTGCTTTTTTTTGAAAAAATTGAGAATAATCAATTTTTGGAGTACTTTACATCTCTCAAAAGTATTTTTAGCATACTTTGGGCCCCTTAGATACTAGCAATTTCTCTTAATCATATCAAATGTGATCCATTTAAAAAAGCTCTTTTCAAACGCAATTAAAATAATGCCTCACACCAAATCTAAACGCTTCCTGCAGATTTAAGTTTCCAGCTTAAATTTTTTACCATGGTAATTTTAAAAACCTTTGGGTGTACTCAGACTTCGTTATTGCTTCTAATCCGAACATGCGAAATTTTGCTACCGAGAAATATTCCTGCCTCATCGGTCGCCGCGAAAGAGCCAAAGTTAGGTAACCAACACGACAACCAAAAAAACAGAATTTTGAGCGTGCTCCCACACATCTACTGCCCACCCCACTGTCTGCTATGTACAAATATGCGTCGTGTTGCCCAATCTTGCCGACGAAGTAACTGTTGCGAAGTAATCGCCTTCCTTCTTTCTCAGCATACACACACACACACACACACACACACACACACACACACACACACACACACACACACACACACACACACACACACACACACACACACACACACACACACACAAACACACACACATATATATATATATATATATATATATATATAGGTTGCGAAAGTATGAAGTGCTTGACCGACGAAGATATATATATATATATATATATATATATATATATATATATATATATATATATATATATATATATATATATATATATATATATCCCAGCATGAACCTTAAACTCGTTGGCCGTAAAAAAAAAGGAAAAAACGCGTTCATGCAAACAAATTTACAAATAACACAATATAGCAACTTGGAAACTAGACTGGAGCGCTAGCGCTGCTGTGACGCTCCTCTTAAACGCAGGCGAATGGCGCCGTTCCTTATTTGCGGCGGGTGCTGTCTCAGCAAACAACGAGAACGCGACGATTCCACAAGCGTGCAGCCGCTCGTTTTTCTCGTTTAGGAGGCGATCGCCTGCATGAACTTGTTTGTGCGGCTCTACCATATCGCGCGCGAGGGTAATAATATCCTGAATAGAAAACTGCTATCAGATGCAGTGCAGCGAAACCTAAGCTTGAAAAAGTAGTATATCGCAGACAGGAGAAAAAAACCCAAGAGATAAGGAAAGTCGATAGAGCGTCTGTGTGCCCGCGCTAGGTGTGTATGGAAAGATTTCTATATGCTTGTTCGCATATCTTTTGCTTTTGAGCAGACTTACGGCAGGGCTTTTGTCATAGAGGATGCCCGGCTGTCTTCAGCACAAAGAACGTTCGCGCCTTATACACCGGCTGACAAAAGTGTACAGCCTTGCGTGTTTTATTACGGCAATGAACAATAGACTAAGTACTACTGGGTCTGCGTAGCCTTTCATGCATACGTGTCCTGGCAGTCGCCGTAGCCTCTTTGAGGTGATGGGGGGAGTCGCCGTGCTTACGTGTGCTGAGGGCAAGCGAAAGAAACAAATGAAAGAACTCTCAATAAAAACCGACAACCGAAAATAAAAACACAAACATGCACCTTGCGATAGGCGCACCCGAGAATACTTCCATGCATGCAACCGCAGAGAATTGCACCTGTGATTTGTCGCCAGTGCACCGGGTGATTTTCTTGCGAATGTTACTCTCACTCTCTCTCCCCTCCCTGAAAGGCGTTTAACTAGCCTGTTTCTTTTGTTTTCCCCTCTCGGAGCTCTGAGTTTCAATTGCGAAAAAGAACTGCAAGTGATTCACTTTGCCTATGGTTAGTCGCAGTAGATCTTCGTTTAACAAAGTACAGCCACCACTAATGAGCATCTTTTTTTGTTTCTGTCTTGCCTTCTTGCCTTCACCGCTACCACGAGAGCACTAATATTTTTACAAGCTCCATGCGCTTAGCGCAACAACACTGCTATAATAAAGAAAACGTAGATAGGGAAAGCGAGAGAAAGAGGAGGGGAGAAGGAAAGGCGAGAAAAGGAAGAAAGGCAGCTTACCTCCAGACGCGGCGAAGCCTCTTTTCCCTGGACGTAACTGATGAAACTGCAGAAATTCTGAGAGCTGCTTTCTACCCTCCTGTACTCTTAATCTGCGAAAGAAGGAGCGAAAACGCGTTTCAGGGTAGGTAACAGCCTGGTGGAATGCGGTCTGAAGGGGAGACACGGGGCGGGGCAAGTGATTACTTCAACTGAGCTTTATTACAGGGGAAGCAGCATTGATATTAAGAACTGCTAAAAACAAATAAAAAACGGGCGTAACCGCACACGCCTGCAAAAATGTGCTGCCCTAAAATCTTTTATGTCACTGGAAGTCTAGAAAAGCGCTCATGCTCTGAAATCTGAATTACTTTCGTAAATAGCAGTTGATGGGCGACGGATAGACGCAGCCATAGTTATATGGATGTGAAAAGCTTCCATTGGTTCAGTGGCCAGCTGGTCTTTATGTTTGAAAAGAATGAGAGTGGTTGAAAAAATAAGGAGTCATTTGCACTAGCGACGGTGCAAAGCAACATCTTTGTACGAATTCGAAGAAACACTTTCGCGTGAATTGAAGTGTTCTTTGAAGCTTCATTATATTAACGCAGAGTCTAGTCTGTGCTTAATGCGCTGCACCAAAGGAAAGCGGAATGCTATACGGCACGCCATCTACTCAGCAGTAATTCAGCGAACGATAGCTATTCGTGCCACGTGATCTTTTAACAGAATTCCTTTTCTGTAGCTCAGTTTAGGAGCGGATTTTTTTTTTTCATGCTGTGACAGTTAATGGTTTTCTCTTTTTTCGCACGTCGCTGCCTTCATGATTAAGCGTTCGGGTTTGTCTTGTTTCTGTTTTAATGAGTACGTAAAGTATAAATTTGACTTTTCGTGTAATAAAGGCCATTAATAGTCCGTCCCGTCTTTTCTCTTGAGTCCGTTTTCAACAGCGTTGCTCACTAGCACGAATCTGTACCAATTTGCCCAACTTTCTTTGATAATGAATTTCAGCAGATTACAAGTTATATTCGACCCACTGTCAATAAAAACGTAGTCGTACCACGCGCTTCTCCCCTGTGTGAGCTTGGTTTTCTTTTTGTTGCTGGCTTTCCTGCACATAACGATCCTCCCAGGCTTATCCTTTCATGCCATTATAATAAAGCATATAATTAGAATCTTACTCCAGTAATCTTAGTAAGGTGAACCACAGAGGCACCTAGCTCTACTGCATGAACCAAGGAAAACGACGCTCTGCAACCGAAGAACAGAGCCAACGTCTGCTCGGTCAATAAGTTTCTATCTTCTTCATTGTGACTGCCGTATCCCTTAGTCAAATGGGTATGCCCCACCGGGATATGCTGTTGACTGTCACGGAAACAATAAGAACATAATATTGCGGTTAACTGTGAGGTAGGCTCAGTGCACTTAAAAAATATATCATAAAATTGGCCGTAATTATTCCGCAAACTTTTATTCTTTATTACGCTGCGTTTACGTTTCTTGACATTGGAAACAGAGAGGAATGAAGGAACTCTTTATTCAAAAGCAGAGATTTTAGAAGGAATTAAAAAGGTCACTGATATGCTATTCTACATGGAAAAGGAAACTGGGGGTAGAAACACGAAAGGAGAGACGCGCGAAAATTTAGAAACAAGAAAAATAAGTATAAAAGAGGACTGTGCTGGAAAGATTAAAAATAAAAGCGCATTGGATCTGAGCTGAGGTGCATCAATGATTAATGCTGTAAGGTATTTAATTGCTACGTGCAATGTCCTACTAAGGGGATAACGAATTTCACTGCATGAAAAGTGCGTTATCATGAGATGAATGGAGATATTGCAGTTTCTCAAGTAGGCAAGCGTCGTCTCGGCAGGGGAACTAAAAGTTCATTGCACGTCTTTGCTCCGTGAAGCAGGATAAGGGACCTAGCACACAGCCCACTGTCACAAGAATTTGGTGAAGCGACTCCATAGTGTTCACAGTACGCACGCTCGTCGGCTTAACCTGGCAATTCAAACAGAATATGCTGTACTGTTTCTACTGATACGTAGTTGCCACAAGGCTGAATGTTCACGTGTCCTAAACGGTACCGCAAGCTGTTTGTAAACGCGGAGTTAAGAAGGATACGATGATAAACAGTTTCTAGATGGCATGGGAGACGGGTTGTTCGTCTAGGTTTGAGATGTGGGTCGATCGAGTGCGCGCTAACAAATTACTTTCGTAGATGCTCTCTTAAGTATTATGTTCAGCTCGCTTTGTGCACGGAAGATAAAACCATATTTAAAAACATGGTAACGTAGCTGTATGATCTACACGAATAGAGTCTTTTATAGAGGGACTTGAACAAGGATTCTAAAGAGCAGATTTCTACAGGGCTCATATTCTACTTTGTGTCCCTATTGAAATATTCCTTACGGCGGCACCTCGGTGGCTCCCTTCACCGCTTCCCTTTTCAGCGTGTAGGCCAGTCGCGTGTCGCCGTAAGAGACAATTTGAGAGGATAACAACACAGGAGAAGTGGCACCTTCGGTGACTTCCACTTTTGGAAGACGCCAACCAAGGTAGCGAACTTTCAACATGCCGAATCTGCTTCAGCTGTTGGCCACAAACATTAGTAGACCTGCTTGCCTTTGAAGCTAACCAAAAGCTCCCGCCGCGTCGTTTTGAGCTCGGATATGCACAGACAGGCTTAACACGAGTCCTTTGGACACACACGCTTACGCCCTACGCTGCACATCACATGTTTTTGCAGAGGAGTAAAAGCTACGAGCGCGACTGCGAATTCCAAAACTGCGCTATTAACAGAAATTACGTAGCTAACCATGCATTTCTGGGATCCGATGAAACCTAAGCGGAAGATACTTAGATTTATATCGCTTTTAACACATTACGGACTAAGAATAATCTTGCAGTGGATTTCTGTTCATTTCTGGCATATGATGTTGCTTTACACCGGAATGCCCATTCCTTAAATTGCCAAAGAATAGCTCCATTTCTTCAAAAGTTACATCGATGTACTTTTTCAAATACGCTGGATCTTCCCCCAATCAGAAGTGGCTATTTGGACCCACTTCTGCTTCACGCCGCGACACCTTTTGGAACGCTGGGGTACTTCCTGGTCATATAGTACACGCTGGTCTTCCATTTCCTTACCAATGCGCCGGAAATTCAGAAGTTATTGTTTGAGTTTCAGTCGAAGCCACTTTTTTTAGACCACGATGCATAAACACGCAGCATTTTCTTAACCGAAACCTCATTTACAGCCACATCGCCAGTACAGTTACCGTCTCCTCCTTCGTCGGGCTATATTCAGGGACATGAAAAAATTGCAATCACAGCTCTTCTTCATCAGGATCGCAAGCGACATGTGCAGCGACATGCAATGCTTCGCTGAGCCCAAAACGAGTCGTCCTCCCGAAAAAATAATGCAAGCATCCACAAGATCCTTTGCCTGGAATAGCGAACGCAATTGTGCATACAGTAAGAACCAGCACACTATAAAAAGTATAGCAGCGCTTACGTGATCATAGCGGAAAAAAGTGTAAGATGCGCGACATTATTTAGTAAAACGAACTTTAGACAAGTTGGTTGCTTAGCTTAGACATAACTGCAGCACGAAAAAAACAACCACCAAGGGAAGGACACCCTCAAGACACCGATAAACACTGCACTCACAACTGATTTATTGCGCCAATGCAAGGAAAATATAGATGCTCCGACGCGCATGCGCACAGAATACAATACGAAACAAGGAAGAAAGGGAAGACAACTGCCACCGCCAACTTGGAACACTTTACACCGTGCGAACATCTTATCTATTTGGCTGAAAAAAGGTCGTATTCCGATCTATACTTTTCAATTGAAGTATTGCTAACGCAGTTATCGCCCTTTTTCTTTATATTGTATGCTTCTAGTAGCTCAAGTGCTGTTGGATCTCTGCTTTTGCCTAAAATTCTTGCACCGTTAAAATGCGGCGAACAATCATTGCAGGACCTGCAATATTTAACCAATGTCGCATCTTCATTATTCTCAAAATTTCGCTCATGCTCCCTCAACCGGTCATTGACTCATCTGCCAGTTTGGCCGACATAGGCTTTTTCGCTCGACACTGGAATCTCGTATACCACTCCTGATTGGCGCTGTACATTGGGCTTGACATGCTTTTTTTTCCCATCAAGCTTTGGAGGCCTCCTTGCCGGAGATACGAGGGCATAGTTGACCGGGCTTTATCGGAGCCGAAAAAACGAGCGGCACCCCAAACCTGTTCGCTACTTTCTTCAAGTTATGCTAAACTTTCAGCAGGATCGGGGCAACTTCCGGAAGCAAGGTCCATTCAGCTTTCTTCGTCTCCACGGTCGTAGAGCTGTTTGCCTTCTTCAGACAAATCTCGGCAACAGCCGTCACGACCTATCGAAGGAAGCCCGAACCCAAAAATTCTTGACAATTGGCTATCAAAACTGGCCGGCATTTCATGTTCGCATGATTTCTCAAGCACTGATTTGATGCACATGTTCTCTATGCTTCTTGTTATTATTTTTAAGCCTGCTGAATCACAAGGCAACACACGTGGGGCGTAGTCACAACATAAATGGTCCCCACCAAACCTCAGACATATATCTAACAACTGAAGATGTTTCTGATTTGGTACTTCGCAAGTGAAGGTCAATCCCTTTCCGTGTTGTTTAAAAGCGTCTAAAATTTTATTAACAACAGCGCAGTAGTATAAAGAGCTCTGATTGTCTAACAAGATAAAACTTTGACATATTGGTACACTTTCGTTACTTCGTCTGTGTGAAAAACAGAAGCTAAAACCTGGTCAATGCTGGCTAAAAAAATATCGCTTAAAGTAAGAGCAACGCAGGACCTTATACTTATTCCTTTGGTTTCCAAATAGTGCTGGTTGTTAAAAGCGATAAAACTTAACTGAAACAGTGCACAGACAAAAGTGGAGACGTCCCTTTCCAGAATTCAGCTTGTATGTCCGTCAACAATTTTTTAACCTTTTTAGAATATCACCTAAAAGGAACTTTTATCGCTTTTAAGAGGACCGCACTGCTAACGCTGTAAAAAATAAATAATTTATCAGATAACAGGAACTAGAGCGCTTATTTCTGCTCTGCCTGGCTCACAGAGCTTCAGTGAGCTGACGAGAATTTCACTAAAAGCAAGCTGCAGCTTCGCCACTGTGAAGGAGGAACAGGCGCCCAGCCGCAGCAGCCTCAAACTCTTGAGGCCGTAGAGTGACGCGCATTGAGCACACAAGCTGCGTTTTTACGCGTCGGCGGGTTAGGTAATCGATACAAGTTCCCGGATAGCACAGCTCATTCGCCGAGCTGGGGCTTGGGGCAAGCGCGAACAATAACCTTGGAGCAGCCAAGCGTGATGCGCCTTTCATAATTACAGCTGATTAATGGGCTGGCCTAACCATAGATGGTTGTGCGTGCGTGCATTGACTAAACGCTCGAGCGCGTATGTATAAACGGGGGCCTCCGACCCAGAGAAGCCGTCCGAAAGGGAAGGGGTGACGAGAACACAGTTATGCCATCAATGATAAGAGGGCTTTCGGAGTCGTTCAGAGAAAGTAAGGGAAGAGAAGGGAATGTCTTCCACTCGGAGTGTCCCGGAAACGCGCATTAATTAATCTTGGGCTTTGTCCCCTGAAAGACCTGCTTAATCTTGTCTGTTTCGTGTTCGCTTGCGCAAGCCAACATCAAATCACGTACATCACTCTGTCTCTATATGCCGTGGTTTTTGTGTTTCTTCCTTGACGAAAGGCTTCTTTATCGTTCATCTTGTTTTCTATTTTCTTACATTGCACGCAGTTTCTCTCTTCAGACCCCTTCCAAACTCGACAGATATGTGCAGAAGCCAGGAAACAAGAGGGCGCACCCAAGGGCTAATATATGAGTAAGCCACAGCACGAGAAAATAGACAGAAAAAAAAAGAGCAATCAGTTCTTTAAAGAAAGTAATAATACTTCCTGCTGCCCATGTTGTGTTCGTCCCTTGTTGTTAGCACGGTTAGAATATGCATACAAGTACGAACCAAAAACTAGCCCGCATTTCCCTGTTACCTAAATTAAGCCGAAGGGCAGCCGCCTGACAAGAAATTCAGTCGACTGGTCCGCGTTCGCAAGTGATGAAATGGGTTACCCGGGCGCAGAATAATAGCAAAAACGTAATTTTCTTTATTTCTTCCGTTTTGTTCCTAAATAAAGCGAAGGTGTGAAACAAAATGACTGCGCTTTGCTTTGACCCTGGAAAACTGATGAGTGTGCTTTCAGGGGCCAACACCTTAGGCGCGCTTACAAGAGCTGGAGCTGGCAGGCTAAATATTTGCCATGTCAGCCTTCCCTGCCGTCTTGGAAGACACACTGAAGTGGAAAGTTGAATCACCTGAGCGTTTTCTTTCTCTCTGTGATTTTAGGTAGGCATTCCAACTTTGTTACGTTGCATTATGCGTGCTTACTTACGAACTTCGCTGCTGACAAAGATTACGTGGCGCCAACGTCCATAATATGTCAGATGCAGACTAGTTATTGGTTGGAGGGGAGTCGGAAAAAAAACAAGGCTGTGATAATTGCACCATGGTACTCAGGGAGCAATCCTCAGTACAGATGCGACCATGAGAAACTGGGCATCGATGACATTCACACTTTCTAAGCTCCAATGTATACTGAACATTTTCTGTTGCTATAATTTTTCTCTGCATATGAGAAAGTACTTCATACTTTCACGAATGCCGAATCAAGCCAGCACTGAAAAAATAAAAACACGCCGTGTTTGACGAGGTCGAAGTCACCCTGATGAAGCGCGCATTAAGTAATTTGTTGCAGCATTTTTTCGTAATGAAGAAGCTCCTGCGCAGGACTATCCGATCAAATCACAAAGAAAAGCAAAAATACTTCTCTCGACAGCCTGACGAAAATCTAGAGCACTATAAGATAGCAGGTGCATTAGCGAAGTGTGATCTACGTAGAATATTTGCCACAGTTACTCAGACCAATTTGCTAGAGGCTTCGCGCATTATTGAAGAGCACGGGGGAAAAATACCACATTAGGGTGAGGTTGTCTCTGTTTAAGCGGTGTAAGCAAAACAGGCGGGTGTAATTTTATTAGTATGCGACTCTGCCAAAGCACAATGCGTCACGGAGGGAACCCACGAACGAAATGGGCCTTCGTCCACTGCCATGTAAATTACAGGGAGAGTCCGAGTGGTCCCCTGTGTAGTGACTAGGTAGAAATGGGGATGAAGATGGTGCACGGGATGCCGGACAATATTGCAATAATGCTAAAATTTGGTTAATTTCTTACGTATTGCAATATGGCTATGTCTGGATATTAATTGGTACATGCTCTTTTGTGTTACCATACCTGCACTGGCCATCCGACTAAACTGGTCGCCAGCGCATTGCCGTTCAGAAATTTAGAAAGTCTTAATCTAGCATTACATGAAAAAAAACTACCCTTTTTCTAACAGAAGTGCTTTTGTCAATTATTAATTTTTGGTCAAAACTTATGCAAACGAAATTGAGGGCCTCGTAGCTCTTTCGAGCTTCAGTGGCGCAGGTTATCTT